>NC_065599.1:2742445-2812223 GCF_024542745.1 Macaca thibetana thibetana | reverse complement strand
TGGGTTGAATGGAGAACTGACTCCTCAGTTTATGTCAGTGGAAGTGAGCTCCCTCTTACTAAGCACGTCTAACTCTTTAGTGGCCGATCACTTACAAAGACGTGGCTATGACTATGAACTTTTACTGTTTTGTTTGTTTGTTTTTTCCAGAAAGTGGCTTAGCCAAAGAAAGGGTAAAGTCTTTCCTTGCCTGTTTTTGAATTATTTATTAACAGTTTCTTCCTCTGCCGACTGTAAAATGCTGCATTATAGCTAAGTGTTCATTGACTAGGTCTATTTCTCCTTCCTCTTTTAATTCATATTGTGCCTACACATAATGTATTTGTTATGTAACAAGTGGGTACTAAATTTGAAATTAATATTTTGACCTCTCATTTAGTCTTTTGTAAAATCGTGGCATAGAATCTCTAAATGTTTCCGAGCTAAAATTGATCTATCTAGCCTTCTTGTTGTGTAATAAGATCTACCAATCTGCTAAATGTCCACTGTGAGGTAGGCACCCTGATAGGCACACTGCAGATGTTCTGTGTCCGAGATGGGAAACCAGAGTCTGGAGCGGTGAATCAAGTAACTTGGAAGTGACAATGCAGGGCGGTAAACCTAGTTCTCTGAAATGCACCCTTTTTTTCTGCCCTAGTCTTTTCAGATGTTTCTCATCATTGTAATTATATAAGTGAGAAATATGTGATTTTAAAAAATGCTGGGCCGGGCGCGCTGGCTCACGCCTGTAATCCCAGCACTTTGGGAGGCCCAGGCGGGCGGATCACGAAGTCAGGAGATTGAGACCACCCTGGCTAACATGGTGAAACCCCGTCTCTCCTAAAAAATACAAAAAAATTAGCCGGGTGCGATGGTGAGCACCTGTAGTCAAGCTACTCGAGAGGCTGAGGCAGGAGAATGGCGTGAATCCGGGAGGCGGAGCTTGCAGTGAGCAGAGATTGTGCCACTGCACTCCAGCCTGGGCAACAGAGCAAGACTCTGTCTCAGGGGGAAAAAAAAAAAATTCTGTAACGTTCTCAAATGCTAAAAATACTTTCCATTTATTTATTTATTTATTTATTTATTGAGACGGAGTCTTGATCCGTCGCCCAGGCTGGAATGCAGTGGTGCGATCTTGCCTCACTGCAAGCTCTGCCTCCGGGGTTCAGGCCATTCTCCAGCCTCAGCCTCCAGAGTAGCTGGGACTATAGGCACCCGCCACCACACCCAGCTAATATTTTGTATTTTGGGTGCAGACGGGGTTTCACCGTGTTAGCCATCCTTTTACTTTTTAGTACAATTTTAATTTTAATTTCTTCACTATTACTGTGGAACATTAGTCTTTATTATGAGGCTTTACGATGTTAAAGCCAGATGCAGCAAACATTCCGTGTGTATTTGTGTGTGTGTGTGTTTAGTAGACTTTAATTTTTATTTGTTTATAGTAGAGCAGTTGTGAGTTCACAGCCAAGTTGAGTGCGAAATGCAGAGCATTCCCAAACACCCGCTGCTCCTACACATGCACAACCTCCCCGACTGTCAACATCCTTGCAACAAAGTGGTACATGGTCTACAACTGATAAGCCTACCCTGACATGACATTATGACCCAAACTCCATAGTTCATGTTAGATTTCACTTTTGGTGTTGTTCTTATGTTTTTATGTTCCTCATTTTGTCTGTAATTATCCCAAAGTTTTGTGTTTCAAAATGTTAAGGACACAAGGAACTCAGCACAGTATTTTGTTTTGTTTTGTTTTGAGATGAAGTCTCTCTCTGTCACCCAAGCTGGTGTGCACTGGCATGATCTCAGCTCACTGCAACCTCTGCCTCCCGGGTTCAACAATTCTCCTGCCTCAGCCTCCTGAGCAGTTTGACTACAGGAGCGCTCCCCAGTGCCTGGCTAACATTTTGTATTTTTGGAAGAGATGCGGTTTTAGTCTATTGATCAGGATGGTCGTGAACTCCTGGCCTCAGGTGATCCACCTGTCTCGACCTCTCAAACTGGTGGGTTCACAGGTGTGAGCTAGCACACCCGGCCTTGATTCCTTAAACACGTTTGTTTAAGATTGTGGTAGCTTAATATCCATTTTGAAAGTGCTGCCTACTACAACTGTTTTTGGCCTCTTTCCCCTGTTGGTAGCCTGGGATTATAGGCACCAGTCCCCATACCTAGCTAATTTTTGTATTTTCAGTGGAGTCAGTGTTTCACCATGTTGACCAGGTTAGTCTTAAACTCCGGGCCTCAAGTGATCCACTCACCTTGGCCTCCCAATGCGCTGGGATTCCAGGCATGAGCCACTGCACCCAGCCTTAGAACAATATTTGAATGAAAACATTTTTTCTTTTATACTTTCAGTTCTGGGATACATAGGCAGAACATGCGGGTTTCCTACATAGGTAAACACCTGCCATTGTGGTTTGCTGCACCCATCAACTCCTCATCTACATTAGGTATTTCACCTAATGCTATCCCTCCCCTACTGCCCCAGCGCCCAACAGAACCCTGTGTGTGATGTTTCCTTCCCGTTTCCTTGTGTTATTGTTCGGCTCCAACTTGGGGTGGGAAGATGCCGAGTTTGCTTTCCTGATCTTGTGTTAGATATGCTGGATTTCTTCATAAGCAACCACATTTAATTTGTCCACATTAGCAATGGATATACTTATTTATTTTTTAGAGACAGGGTCTGGCTGTATCACCCAGACTGGAGTGCAAAGGCATGATCTTGGCTCACTGCAACCAATGCCTTCTGGGTTCAAACAATTATCCTGCTTCAGCCTCTGCAGCAGCTGTGATTACAGGCATAGATGATCAAAGCCGGCTGATTTTTGTATTTTTAGTAAACCTGGGGTTTCACCATATTTTCCAGGCTTGGCTGCAATCCTGACCCCAGGATATCTGCCAACCTCGGCCTCCCAAATTACTGGGATTACAGCTGTGAGCCACAGTGTTTGGCCTGGAATTCATTTTTGATACGTATTTCTCTAACTTTTTACATTTGCATATTTACCACTTCATACCTTTGCATATTATGTAATACTTATTTGTATAATTATTATAGCTGAAACTTATTCCATTCATACACCTTAACAGTTTCTACTACTACGAAGTGCCCATGCAGAATATTTTTCTTTAAAGGAAATCCAGTTAAAAACAAATAACGGTGTTCTCAGAGTAAACATAATACATTTTATATATGGTACTAGAAATATATATTAATAGCAACCTAAAACGTCTCTTTAAGAACAATATTTTCAATACACTATAGTCATGATTGTAAGGACAGTAAAGATTTCGTTGATTTATATTTTTTTAAAATGCATATTTAGAAAATGTAATTGAGTGTCCCAACAACCCCGTCATGTATTCGTTGGTTCATCATATATTTCAGTGTCACCTGTAAGGGAGTAAACCTTCCTGTCATTTCTGTTACACTTTCTATTTTTGATTTGAAGTACTTAAAGGTTAATTACATTATCAAGAAAGATATTTTATTAATATAAACCCTTCCATAATCTTTGTTGTAATTTATCTAACAGTGTAAGAAAGGGCTTAGTTTTGCTTTGTTACCATAGCTATAATCTTATTTATTCTGAAGGATGTTTCTTAATCTCACGTTCAGAAACATATTATTATAATGTGTCATTCAGATTCTGCTGTAAAACTATGTAAAATTAGTAAACTTTTGTTTCTTTAAAGTATTTCCTATGCAGGATCTATTACAGCTCATTAAAATCAGCACTACTTCCAGTCTCTACAAAACACTGTTAAGACTGCTTAGTTTCTATAGTCTATTTTTGGTTTGTTAGTTATAATTAAATAGCTGAATACAGGTAAAATATTTTCTCTCAACAGGTTTCAGTATTTGATAAATCCCAAAATGTAAGAGTCTACATCTTTGTATATTATAGCAAGATTTTTCTATGTACTTTTTATTATAAAAGAATGAAGCTAAATTTTAGGGAGAAGAGTAAGAAATTTAATTTGCTTTAAATTAGTTGATTTTCCTCGCTGAACACACCTTACCTATTAAATAACCTTTCACCTCCTCTGCAGGTTACTTCTTTCGTATTTCCATTTTTGTAATAACTTTTAGATACTTAAATAAGAAAACTTCAGACAGTATCAAGGGCCCTACAGACATGGTAAAACATACTGTTCTTAAAAATACTCACTGTTGGGAACATTTCCGGAAAAAAAAAAAAAAACACGAAAAAGCAAGACTTTTAGGCCATATGTCTTTGCATACAAAATGTCACTCTCGAGTAGACTACACTCGAGTACTCAAGTACAACTGATAGAGTATTCAATGTATTAATATGTCCTTAAAGAATGGGATATGGCTCAGCAAGGTGTTGTGTATCTTTTGCTCTTAAATGTTTATACAGACCTGTAAACTGCCTTAGTTATTTCGCTGGTAATAACTTTCATAGAGTCCATTAGTACTGAAGGTTGTAGGCCATTGGTTATACTTGATGATGGGCTTTGTAACAAAAACATAAGCTGGCAACTTGTTTTTGATGTGTATTTATTCTTCAGGTCTTTAAAAATAATCTGTGAATTATTAATGGTTTCTTTGTGTTGTTGGTGCAACCTTGGGTTTTCTCTGTTGCCTGTGTTGCTAGCATCACCCCATTGGCATTCATTCATTCATTCTTTCTTTCACTCATCAATTCAAGCAGGTCTGAATCATCTGAGTACTCACTTTCTGCCAGATTTTAAGTAAATCTGTAAGTTAATTGCCAAGGCTTTTGGTAGTAATGATAGCATACGTTAAACAAAGTGAATCACAAGACGTTTTGGGTGGCTTGCAAACAAGACCATTCATACTAAAATTTCAGCATAGTAAATCATCCTACATTCTGTGCTCTAAGCACCATTCAGTGTGACTCTCTGAAAATGGGAATGTAGGATGATTTATTGTTACGTAGGAGCTGCTAGCCTCATGTGGCTATTGAGCCCTTGAAATGTGACTAGTGTGACTGAATAACTGAATTTTAAATCTCTCTTTAATTAGCCAAATACGCATAATGACTACCATACTGGATAGCATAATTCTAAGGTGTATAGCTAGTGTCTACTGCTCAAGTCTTACTTCCAAAGGGAATTTCTGGCTTTAAGGGATATTAAGAAACAATCTGTGGGCCAGGTTTGATGCTCTTGCCTGTAATCCCAGCACTTTGGAAGGCTGAAGTGGCTATAGCACTTAAGGTAAGGAGTTTCAGATCTGCCTGGTCAACATGGTGAAACCGTGTGTTTATTAAAAATGCAAAAATTTGCCAGACCTGGTGACAAGGGCATGGAATCCCAGCTACTTGGGAGACTGAGGCAGGGTAATTGTTTGAAACTGGAAGGTGAATGTTGTCATGAGCTGAAATCATGGCACAGCAATCCATCCTGGGTGATAGAGCTAGACGCCATGCCAAACAAGAAAGAAGAAAAAGGAAGGAAGGAAGGCAGGCAGGAAGGCAGGCAGGCAGGCAGGAAGGAAGGAAGAGAGAGAGGGAGAAGAAAGAGAAAGAAAGAAAGGAAGAAAGGAAGAAAGAAAGAAAGAAAGAAAGAAAGAAAGAAAGAAAGAAAGAAAGAAAGAAAGAAAGAAAGAAAGAAAGAAAGAGAAAGAATGAAAGAAAAAGAGAGAGAAAGAGAAAGAATGAAAGAAAAAGAAAAAGAAAAGAAAAAGGAGAGAGAAAGAGAAAGAATGAAAAAGAAAAGAAAGAAAGAAAAGAAAAAAGAGAGAAGGAAAGAAAGGAGGACTATGCACATGCAATAGGTATGTTATTTTTAAAAATATTTTTATTAGCTTTACACAGTTTTTTTAAATGCATCTGCTTCAGAAAGAAACCTGGACAGCAACCCCTAGCAGCTCTACCCAGCATCCCAGTAAATTTTCTAGAAGTCAGAAAACACTGAATAGCAGACCAGGCAGACATCCCAGTGACAAAATTTGGATAGAATTTTAGCTAACAATAAAATAGCTCCTGGTAAAATAAAATTAGTTTAAAAATGGATGGCTTCCAATTAACCAACAGAAAACCTGTAGGAAGATATTTTATACCTAACTGTTGTCTGTCCTCCTGACTCAGAGACCTGTGGTCTTATTGTATCTCACTCTATGTATGGTCAGGTGGTGCTGACATGGTTGAATATCCATGGTATATATCCCCCTAGTTTCTAGTCACCTGTTTTATTCTACTCCTAATATTTCCTTTCAGAGATAATGATGCTTGAGTAAATGATGCACACAGAATTTGAACTAGGGAAGAAAAGATGGACACTGGTTTTTCACTTTTTGGAAGCTCAAATTCTTATCTGAATTTTGCAAATAAATAGACACATTCATCAATGGGGGCAGAATTAGAAAGTCCAGAAATCGATCCACACAAATATAGTCAATTGATTTCTTCATTTTCTTTTTAACCAGGTTGCAAAGGTAGTTTAATAGAGGAAAGACAGTCTTTCAACAAATGTTGCTGGAAACAATTGGATATTTATATGCACAAAAGTGAACGCTAGATCTAAATGTGAAATGTAAAACTATAAAACATCCAAATGAAAACAGGAGAAAGCCTATGTGATCTTGGGTTTTGTGATGGGTTATAGCACTGAAAGCAAGATATTTAGAACCAAAAAGTAGATGAGTTTGACTTTATTGAAATTAAAAACACCTCTGTGGAAGACACTGCTAACAGAATGAAAAGACCCAATGCCAAAGCCCACAGAGTTTGCATCGCCCAGAGTGAACATTAATGTTTGCCAATTTAGGTCAGGTGATCCCAGCATGAAACACGGACTGTTATAAAACAGTCTAACTGTAATCCCCTCATTGAATGAGGTAGGGGTGTGGAAAAGGTGCTGATCTGACTAATGTTTTTAGTTCCCAGAAACTAAAAATTTCTTAGATAATTTATGCTTGTGGTTTAAAATAAAGCTTCAAACTATTCAGAAAGATGCACAGTGACAGCAATGTAGGAATTTCTGCCATGTTCTCTAATCTTACACCCCACTGATAACTAGAATTAATGCTTTTGCGTCTCGGTTATCCTGGTAGAATTGTTTGCATTTAAATCTCTATGTATTTGTAATTAAAACACACAATCAAATTGGATGTTATTATAGATCCTGTATGTATTGTGTTTTTTTTTTTTAAATTCAGCAATATATCTTTCCATAGCAGTATATTTAGACTGATTATGTTTAAAAGAGTGCATTTAAGCCCTTATTGATGGAGATTTAGGTGTTACATTGTTTGCTTTTGGCCATCAGAGGCAACCATTGTGCAGTGTGTACCCTTAGTGCCCTTGGAAAGAAGAGCTGTGTAAGTTCCTAGAAGTGGAAAGAGTACATTAAAGGGCACCTGCACCTTGAAAATACATAAGCACTGCCAAATTTCTTTCCAAAGTGAATGAGCATACCTATATAGCCACTCCCTTACCAACATTAGCGTGATCAAAGTTTTCATCTTAGTGGTGTTATAGGGGAAAGAATGGTTTCTCTGTTGTACTAATTTGCATTTATAATTTGTTCATATAAAAATTTTGTTCATTATTTGACCTCTTGTTTTTTGCTGCAAACTATCCATGTTTTGTCGCATATTCCTTTTTTTTTTTTTTTAACTGATTTTAAAAGCTCATTGAAATTATGAAAATGTCTTCACTTTAGTCCTGATTATGATATGGCTCTGATGAGTGGAGGAGCACCAGGGCTTTTGCCTCATGCGAATTGGATAAAATGACATGAATACACGTGGAGTTTTAAGGAAGAGAGTATAATAGACAAGAAAGAAGGAAGAAGTACCCCTATACTGAGACAGAAGGAGAGGGACTCCAAAGCTGAGTGAGGAAACCCCAAGTGCTAGGGAAATCAACCAGTTGTTATATGAGGAGGCTTGAGGAGATGCTGTCTGATTTGCATAGTCTCAGGGGATTGGTTTGACCAGGCATGTCACTCACATAGCCCCTGAATAACCTGGCCCTCTCACCCTAGCCTTTTCATATGAAAATGCAGGGCGCCATTCTGCACACGTGGGGATATATGGGGGCAGCCATGTGGCTAGGGCCATGTGAAGGCAAGGTTAAAGAGAAGAAGGTGGGAATTGCAATGCTTGGGTGGCCCCAGTTTCTTCAGGTCAGCATTTGCATATCAAAGTTTGCCTGTTGGATCTAAGAGCTGGGACTTTCCTGTTAAACAGGAAACATTTCTGGGGCTGCTTTAAAAGAGAAAAAAACTTTCCCAGGGCCCCTTTTCCTATCTTCTTAAAATAATTTCTTAATAACATTTTTAATGTTAAATAATTTCTTTTAAATGTTAAAATAATGTTAAAACAATTTCTTTTAACATTCTGCCTCTCCTCTTCTGCGGAAGTCACCTTACCTGATGTTAGAGGGTTTTGGGTGTTGACTCTTTCTGGATTCTTCATGCCGAAAGGGCGCATCAAATGTGGAACAGCAGCGAGGGTTCCTTCTGGGGTCGATCTAAGGGGCCTCAGAAGAACAGTGCGTCCATGTGTGGTTCAGTTTGCAGCACTATGTAGGTTTGATGGCTTCTACACAAGAAAAAAGAAACAATTTGAGTTATAATTTTGAGTATACAAAATTCAAATATTAGCATAAGTCATATAAGCAAGAGAGGGCTTAATATAGGGATTACCCAATTTTATAAAGAATGCTGGAATTCAGGGCCGGGCGCGGTGGCTCAAGCCTGTAATCCCAGCACTTTGGGAGGCCGAGACGGGCGGATCACGAGGTCAGGAGATCGAGACCATCCTGGCTAACACAATGAAACCCCGTCTCTACTAAAAATACAAAAAAATTAGCCGGGCGAGGTGGCGGGCGCCTGTAGTCCCAGCTACTCGGGAGGCTGAGGCAGGAGAATGGCGTAAACCCGGGAGGCGGAGCTTGCAGTGAGCCGAGATAGCGCCACTGCACTCCAGCCTGGGCGACAGAGCGAGACTCCATCTCAAAAAAAAAAAAAAAAAAAAAAAAAAAAAGAATGCTGGAATTCATTAAAGAGGGATTGTAGCTACCAGGGGTTGAAGGCTGCATTTTTCCTGAGCCTGTCAATAATTTTGATGTGATCTTTAAGTACCTGTAGTTTTACTTCTGCTTGAATAGAGGTGTTAATCTAAGAAACAGAATTTCCCTTTGGGGATCTATGAATTTCCTTGGTTTTATTTTCCCAAAGATACCTCCGATTATGGGCACCCTACTCAATTTTATTACCTGGCAGAATTTGCAGGATAACTTCCAAGAACTAGTGTATTGATCCAGATGTTTACATTACCGTTGCTTTTTTTTTTCCCCTCCCCCCCCCAAGATGCAGGAGATATCCACTTGAGTCATAGGAATGAACATGGTTAGTCTTAAAGGTAGACAAAAAAACCTTAAAAAAATATTAAGGGAACTAGGATTTAATGACAAATGTATGATAAGCTTTGGAGCACAATTTCTCTATTCAGGCCACATTTAAGGAGGAAAAAAAAAAAAAAAGCACATTATAGAACTGTGGGCATTTTTCATAGAATAAACTTCAGTCTTATACTTCAACTGATTGCTTGCATTAAGTGCAGCAAGAATGTTTTTGTTGTTGTTGTTCTTGTTTTTCTTTTAGTAGTTCTATTGGGTTCACTTTGATGAAACTCTGTTCCAGCAAGAATTTTAGATAAGAACTTTAAAGCTGAGACCAGCCATGGTTGTTATTCTCAAATGTCTGTAAGTTGGATGATCCTCTGTTCTTGAGGTCTCAAATGAACTTGGAGCCCCCGGACCTTTTAGAAAGTGCCATTCTTTACTGACCATAAGTCAGGAACACTGTGCAGAGACTGTGTAGACAAGGTATGAGGCCACTTCTCCCAAGGGGCTTTTATCGGCTCTGTCTGCCAAGCTTGATTCCTTAAAAGGAAACACATTCTTCCAGTCAAAGCCTTGATCAAGTATCCAGTTTTTCCAATTCTGTTCTGTTGACAGAGTCAATGGATTCTTATTGCACTGATTCTTATTGTCAATGATTCTTATTGCACTGATTCTTATTGTCAATGGATTCTTATTGCACTGATGCAAACAACTATCTTGCCATAAGTAAAGAGTATTTACAGTTTGAAACAAACGTGGTACAAATTTTGTCCACAGGGGAATATCTTACTCAATTTTCAAGGGCCATAAATAGTTCAAAATAAGCTTTCTTGACTCTGAAAAGCAAAACAAGGATCAGCAATATTCCAAGCAAAAGTTAAAATGTCTGTTTTCACTTTCTGAATGCAGCCCCGTTACTTAACTCTTCTTTCGCTTGATATTTGTGAATATGTCAGTTCTTTATAAGTTCCATACATTCTTTCTCTATCCCAATGTTACAATCGTCAAAGCTATTAAAAACCTGCGTTTGAGAACGCCTATTAAGTCCTTAATACAGCATGATTATAAGCCGTCTTTTCAAAAGGAACAAAGCAAGACAACGTATGCCTGCAAATGATAAAATTCCCGGGATAGTTACAGTGAAAACCATGAGTGACAAAGAAGTTTATTTTTCTCCATGGTTTACAATAACTTTACCCTTAATTATGATCGATAGCATATACTTAGACAGCAGAATTTTAGAAATCCCATAGAATTTTGCAACACCAATTAGTATTATTCATCAAAACATAACTTAAAGAAAATTGGACAAAACTTTGGCAATCTCAAATCAAAATTTTGGTGACTAAATATGTCCTTTATTTGTCTTTACTGAAGTTTCAGAAGCCCTCCAAACCACCCAGAAAGCCAGGCATTCAGAAGGACAATTTTGAAACTTGCATTATGCTTTTAGGATGCCTGTTAAACGTTAGAGGTTTAGAACAGTCAATTTTAGGAAATAGAAGTCCAGACTGCCATAAATTACTTGTTTTTCCAAAATGATGGCTCGAAAGGCAAAAACCGTATATTAGCTTTTATTATGATGTGACATGTCATTTGGCTATGACATCCTGTTCAAAGCCAAATTTTGCCCTTTCATTAGTTTGGTAATGTTAACCCCAGTTTATTTAAATGAAACCTTATAGATCATTTCATTTAGTCTCCACCACTTTGACCATGCGGTGAAATATTTACAAACCTTTTAATATCCTTTTAGTAAAGGGCAGATTAGTTTCTTAACAACTCGTTGGTGTGCTTTTATTTCAATGCTCAAGTTATAAAAAGACCATACAATAACCTTCTGAGTTTAGTTAATGTTCACTGTTGACATTTAGCAACTTTCATTTTTGGTGAACCGCTTGGTTAATAAGCAATTTCACTTATGTACAAGGTGTGGATCCTAGAACGCAGACAGAAGTCCAGATAAAGTGTGAGTTTTCAGCATCTATCTCTGTGTATCCCATGTTTTACCAACCTGTAAGTCAGGCAGGAAACAACCTTGGAACGTTTGGCAAACCTGGTGTGTAAGTTGTACGATTTAGACGACCTCTGTTCATTTTGACGACACTTGCATTTTACCAGTAATCCTTAAGAGTGTATTTCTTAAACTCACACGAACAACAACAACAACAAAATTGATTTAAGTGCTCACTTTTCTTTAAGACAATTAAATAGAGCTGTTTTTATAGCACCACATATATGGCAACACAAACAGAAGATTCAAAGATTTTTTATGTGTCACTTTCTTAATTGGATTACGGGCTTCAGGTTGTAGCCCTTGGAGGAACAGGGTCATTTGCATGAGTTTTTTAGGGACCAATTAGCAGACACAGCTGAAGACAATTAGCCCATCCCCCCTGGGAGTCTTGTTTCTTAGTGGCGGGAGTGGGGGTGAGTATGTTTATGTCTTAAGTAGACAAGAGCATGATTCTCTAATTTAGGACTACTCTTAGTCATTTCACACAGTGCATTTTACACACCGAAACTCTCTCATAGTGTGAAGTAACTTGATATCCCCAAGACTCACAAGGCTAATAACACAATACATAATAGCACAGAACCTTTGGTCTTGGGAGGAAATTATCGGCTTTGAATTTGGGGGGGTTTCATGAGGAAAACACGGGTGTTTTGTTTTGTTTTGTGTTCGTGTGTGTATTTCCCTATATGGGGACTTTGGCACCTACTCTGTTTTTCTCCAGGAGTCCCACGCTATCAGAAGTTACCTTAGGGTCTCTCAGGTTTGCATTCAGAGTGCTAAGACAGAAAATGGAGAAAAATAATTCAGTCAACTGAGAATAAAAGAGCCTTTTTCTCCAGAACATTCTTTAAATATATCGATAAATTGAATATCTACTTTTTATTAAGGTGAACACTTTTTAAGAAAATTCTTTAAAACTTTCTTATTACTTGACTTTAGCCATGCCAACCAGTTAAGAATTTTGGTTTTTGAGCTTTACAAAATGTAACCTCACAGATAAAACCAACCTAGGTTATGATTTAACCACGAGTGTCCAAGGTATTTTCAGAGGAAAGACAGTCAGCTTTTGAATCTTTCATTGCAAAATTGTGATGGAGACAGTGAAGGAGAATTGACCTAAACAAATATATTTCATTTCCCACCCCAAGCTGTCTTTTCGCATTGCTGGACTTAGGCTGAACCAACCTTAGGAGTAGCTTGGTTTACATTCTACAGTGTAAAACAAAGATGACAACAGCTGTTTCCCAAGGTAGACTTCCCTCTTGCCTGGAAACCAGAACAAGAAGCTAGCCACAAGGTTAGGGATCATGGCTTAGGTGTCAGCGAGCTGGAGGCTACAAGATTTTGGCCTTCCCTAAACTGCTTTCAAGATCAGTGCTTAAGACACTTTGTAAACCCTGCCTTTGATGGATCAGCTGGGATCACCCAGATTGACAACATGGCTTATCAGATTCTGTGGCCCTCACCCATGAACTGACTTAGCAGAAGAAGACAGCCACCTTCGTAAAATGGCAGAGACTAAAACAAAGTATTGCCACAAGATTACAGGTTATGTTCCCAAGGACATGGAACAAGATGTAGGACTGTAGCCCAGTTTGTTTCTGACCATTTATGCACATGTATCTCATTAAACGTAGATTTAAAATTCAGCTATTCAGGAACACTAGCCACATTTCAAGGGCTCAATACCCACATGAGACTAGCAGCTACCACATTAAAGAGCATAGATACACACATTTCCATTTTCACAGAGAGTCCCACTGGATGGTGCTTACTGACCATTTAGTTTGTCTGGCTTGAACAGCAGGACTACTGGGCCCTGGGCCTTCAGCCTGACTTAAGATACCCTTTGTTGACAGAACCCTACAGAAAGACATGCAAAGCACACAAATCGTCTACAAATTAAGATCGACCTCACAAACCTGATTTTGTTATTATCAGATTACCTAGAATATAAACAATAATCGTACTTTTTTTTTTTTTTTTTTTTTTTTACAAGTTTGCACAGGGAGAAAGAAGCCAAAAGCCCAACTGGTAAGAAATTTTTATCATTTTACCAGCATGTCAGCTTCTAACTTTTATTTCTTCTAGCTGAACTCTAAGCCAAGAATTTTAGGTTTGGAAAATTAACTTTTCCCAGGTTGGATGAACATTATAAAAGAGATAGAAGCCATTTTAAATCACAAAAAAAGGAAAAACACTATAGAAAGGTGTTCCAATTAGGGTTTTCAAGAGGTATTGCCTCTTTTCCTATTGGGAATTGTATTTCCCCTATTTCTTTGCCTACCCTATTTTCTCTTTTCCCTTTTAGCCTATTGTAGAAAACATACCGCTCATCTCCACAGTTTTCTTTTCCTTTCACAGCTGCCGGCTTTAGCTGACGTTAGGGTTTGGCTTAGGAGCAGAAAAACATTCCTTCATGAGAGGTCAACTACCTGAATTAAATTTTGGAAAACTTCTATATGCCTATCAGGATCATCGGAAAATTGGCATAAGCGTCCCTTTACTTTCCAAAGTTCCTCCAATGAGAAGACAACTGGAAGGGGCCCCAAGTAAGGGAATCCTCAGATGGCTTCCCTGAAACTTGCTTCTTTAATTTTGGAGAATATTTCTCTTTCAGCCTGCCTGATATGACTGCTAAATGGGCTGGGTTATTTTACAACACGTACAAAGGTGTAGTAAGAAGGCCTTGCCGTTGTGCAAAAGTAAATAAGAAACTTTTTAATGTTTCAGAGTTGAAGGAGTCCAAGTTCTTTAAAATACACTCAGCCAGGTGCAGTGGTTCACGCCTGTAATCCCAGCACTTTGGGAGGCTGAGGCACGAGAATCACTTGACCCCAAGAGGCGGAGTTTCCAGTGAGCCAAGATCTCACCAGTGCACTCCAACCTGGGTGAAAGAGTGAGACTCAATCTCTCTCTCTCTCTCTCACACACACACACACACGCACACACATATATATGTGTGTGTGTATATATACACACACATACATCGCCAAAGCTGTTAAAAAACATATGTATGTGTGTGTATATATATACACACACACATATATATACGTATGTATGTATGTGCGTGTATGTGTTTTTGTGTGTTCCAAGGGAGTGGATGTTAAAGACAACCTGTTGCCAATCTAGAAAGAGAGGTAAGAATAAAAGCATCTTTTAGTCTGTCCTTTTTATTCAGTATGTAATACAGAATGGAAACTAGTACAGTCGGGGGCGTTCTCTCACTATGTTTTTTTTTTTTCTTGGCTCCTGGATTTTGGTACCCATTTAAATGTGACACCGGAGAAACCATACTTTCAGTCTTAGTTATGCTTTCCATAAGCAGTCTTATTCCTCTCTTTCATTTCCCTTTTCTCTCTCAGACTTGTGTGGCCTGTATGCCTTCTTTAAAAAATGGATTTCAGGAAAAACCATGCAATTAGGCAAAAGCCCTTTAAGAGAAATGTCTGCTAGATTGAACTCTATATTCTGCTATTATGGCCAGTTCTAAAGCATTTACCCATAGTGAAGTGGTTCCCATTAACTTCTGGACTTAAATTCCTCTTACTAATTAACTACTGTCTTAATAGGAGAGAGAATAGTGCTTTAAAGGAAGATAGGAACCAAATGCGGGTTATTTTCCTGTCAGTGGGACATTATAGAGACGAAAATTTGGCCACAGAAAGCATCTCCCTCCTAATTGCTAAAGGCAGAAACTGCCCATCCTAAAAGAGGCCTAGAGCCTGATCTCTAACAGTGTAAAAGAAATCTTTGGAGTTGCACTGAAAAAAAACAGGAAGAAAGTGTGCTTCTTAGAGGATTTCAATTTTCAGTAGGTGGCAGTGTTGGCTTAGAAGTGCTACGTGCTCACCAGAGAAGTGGTAGCCAGTAACCTCACTACAGAGGAAAAGGGGATAATTCTGTTCCTAGACTGTAACAATCCCTGCCCATTTAATGTAGAGAAGGAGTAAGAGGCTGGAGATGGAGAAGAAGAGTTTTGCAAAAGGATACTTAAGGATTCTCTGCAAACATCCTAAATGGACTGTTGGAGGCTGCATCCAGACTATAGGCCTCTGAATCATGCCAGGGTGTGCCCTGCACAGAAATTCAATACCCATGTGTAATGCGGCGTTCTCCATGTTCGCCCCAGCAAGCCTCACATCAAAGTTGTTATTACAGCAGTCAACGCTAACCGTATGTACTAGGCTAATGGATTCCCATTGATTTACTGGATTTATTTTAAGATAGACGCTAAGAGCACCTCAGAATGATAAAACAGGTTTTCAGCTTGCTCGCATACTCACCACTCTGAAGAAGACTGTACCTTGGATTCCTGGCCAATGCACCAAAATGATTCAGCTCTCATGAGTGGAGAAACACTAGTGCTTGTGTATCCTGCTAATTGAGAAGAACAACACAGAAACACACGGAGTGGTTTTAAGGAGCAGAGACTGTAATAGAAAAGAAAGAAGGAAGAAGAAAGAAGGAAGAAGCTTCTCTGTATGGAGAGAGAGGGAAGGAGGAGCTCCAGAACCTAGAGAGAAAACCCCAAGGGAAGCGGAAACCAGTCAGTTACCTGAGGAGGCTGGAGGAGGTGGTGCCTGATTCTCATAAGCTCAGGGGATTGGTTGGACCAGGGATGTCAATCACGTAGCCTCTAAAAAACCGGCCCTCTCACCCTAGACTTTTAATATGCACATGCAGGATGCCATGATGTTCTGCATAGGTGGGGATATGTGGGGGCGGCCATGTGGCCAGGCACATGTTGAGACAAGGTCAAAGAGAAGAGGGCAGGAAGCCTTGTTTAGGTGGACTGAGTTTCTAATGGCAGGCATTTGCATATCAAAGTTTGCCTGCCAGACTCTAAGAGCCAGGGCTTTCCTGCTAGACAAGAAACTTTTCTGGAGATGCTTTAAATGAGACAGAAACGTTCCGAGGACCACAGCTTGTCTCTATCTGCTTAAAATGATTTCTTAATAATTTCTATAACATTTACAACTACACATTATTACAGTGTATTTTTTTTATTTTGTACCGTATGTAAATTTTCCACTTTTATGTAGTTGATAAATATTTATCATTTTTCCTGTCACGTTTTGTAGCATGCTCGGAAAGGCCGATCCTCAGATTTATTCTTAGAAGCTATGACTGGGCACAGTGACTCGTGCTTGTGATCCCAGCACTTTGCGAGGTCCAGGCAGTAGGACCGATTGAGGTCATGAGTTTGAGACCAGCCTGAGCAACATAGAAGACCCTGTCTCTGCAAGAAATAAAATCAGCTTCATGTGGTGGGTGGCAGTAGGTGTGTCTAGTCCCAGCTACTTGGGAGGCTGAAGTGCGAGGATTGCTTGAGCCCAGGGGTCGGAGGCTTTAGTGAGCCATGATTACACCCCTGCACTCCAGCTTTTGTGACAGAATAAGACTCTGTCTCTACAAAAAAAGAAAGTCGTATGATGTATAAAATGATATTGTCATAAAAGTAAGACTGTGTAGACAGTGACTGAGCAGTAGCTGAAAGCTCTGACAAAAACTGTGTGCATTGTGTTTTTTAGGCTTTTATGTGCATGTATTAAAAGAATTGGCAGAATATCATCAAGGTAAAAAGAGTTGTGA
Organism: Macaca thibetana thibetana; assembly: GCF_024542745.1. NCBI lineage: Eukaryota > Metazoa > Chordata > Mammalia > Primates > Cercopithecidae > Macaca > Macaca thibetana. The sequence continues at coordinate 2,795,285 of NC_065599.1, read as the reverse complement.
CATGGAAACGCAGACAACTTCAACATTTATCAGAGATTCTCTAGGTAATTACAGTCTTCTTTCTTAATTTCCGTTCTGTTGCGTTCATTTTGAATGAAGGAAGTTACCTGATTTACCATATTGTGTGGTTGCTTTTTGAGCTAGAAGGATGCAACCTGCAAGCAACAAGGGAAATTCCTTTTTTCTGGAATCATCCTGGGAGCCCAGGAAGTGCTCTGCAATGTCATTTCCTGGCCTCATGCGTGCCAAGGCTACATGGGCCATAGCATGCAGGAATTCAAAGGCCCATAATCTTTCCTGTTTGTTGAGTTTTACCTCTCTTAACTGGGAAGTCCTTCCTCATGTCTTGTCTTAACTTTACAGCCACCAAGGTAGAAGATCATAGACTACTTCTTTTTCAGAGAACTAGAAAAGTCATTGGCTCATTGCATCATTTTACAGTTGAGGAAATCGAGGTCCTCAGAGGGAGAGCAAATGGAAAATATTCAGCCTGCCTGAGAGCAGCTGGTGAAGTACAAATTCTCCCATCCGTGATCTAGAGCATTTTGTACTACACAGCCGGTCAACAGCGCCATCCTGCCCTTCAGTTTTGTGCTTAGTAGAGATGGGAGACAGCTGTTTAACATGATATGCTTAATGGATGTTTTGGCCTTCCTTATTCTTAAATAGCAACGGTAACTTGTTAGAAGATAAATACAAAATTTGTGTTATATGACTATGCCTTTAATTAAGTGTAGGTTTAATTCCAATGGAAACATATTACTTGATAATTGTCAACCGGTGCTGTCCAATAGGTGAGCCACATACATACCGTTCAGTTTTCTAGTAAGCGCATTGAAAACAGTAAAAAGAAATAGGCAAAATTAGCTTTAATAATATATTTAATCCAATACATCCCTAATATGATTTCAATGTGTGTTCAGTATAAAAAATATGAATGAGGTATTTCACTTTCTTTTTTTCTCCCCCCCCCCCCCGACTAAGTTTTGAAATCTTGTGTGTGTTTTTACATTTAAGACACATCTCAATTCAGACTGGTCCCCTTTCCAATGTCAATGGCCCCATGTGGCTGGAGGGTGCTGTAATGGATAGCATTTGAAAAACACAGAAAATTTGATGGAAAAACATGTCTAAAGTTATGCCTATGAGGGACAAACACTATCAATGTCATCGTCTACTTCTGCCAGTCTTTTTCTCTCTGGGCATAGGTTTTTGGTATGAGTTACACATGGTCAAGATTGTACTCTGGGTTCAGATTTGCACTCTGCTGTGTGGTTGAGTTTGAACCATAGTTGGTTTGAGGCCCACTTGACTAACGGAAGAAAGGGTCAGTAGGTCTCATTTTGGTCCTGGCTGTGCTGTTACACAGTCACTTATTCAACTATTTTGGCGTTTGTTCTTTAGATGCAAAGGGGAGGCATTGAAGTACGTGAACTTTGATTCTTTTAAAGTTACTGTTTTGAATCTGAAATCAGCTTTAACGAAACTCCAATAAAGAGCTCTCCTCCTTAGCACTTAGAGAATAGGAAGAGACCCCAGTATTTTTTGACTTAACTATTGGACTTCTATTTCTTCCAACAATTTATTCCTTTGTCTCCGCTGGACTCAGGGTACCCGCTGGGTGGTGTGGGGCTGGTTTCCCAAAACATCTGCTGCCCAAAGCGTTGTACCTGGTAATCTCTACAAATCATCTGGTGAAGGAACACCTGAGAGTGTAAAGTAGATGACGACTGACGGAGGATGCCCGAGTACGTTTTCACTTCAAGCTCTATGGGCAAGTAGGACACTTGGAGAATTCCAAGGTATCCTCAGGACATTTGGGTCAGGCTGAAAGTAAGTTTGCTAATTACTTAAGCCTGGCACGCCAGTTATTGCACCACAGAGGGGTAATTGTGAGTACCAAAATCTCACGTCTTTGTTCCATCTCATAGAAGAGTTTTCTCCTTGTCTCCCAGAATATGGAACTGTGAATGTAAAAGTTTGGGATAAGGTCGGATCAGACTTTAAAACGAGCACAAGAGGGCCACCGTATTCCCCTCCCCACTTGGTTTGTGTGGTCCGTAATTAAAACTGCACTGGAGCCCTTTCACACTGAGGAGGAGGAGGAGGAGTTTCAGGATGATATAGAAAAGTGTAGTAACCGGGAGTCTGATGATCAGCAAAGTGAACCATCAGAGTCTTGTTTTACAAAGGGGGAGAAACGGGAAGCTTTATATGCTAACCCCCAGAAACTTACGAGAGAAACAGTTCCACCTACTGCAAAAACAGTGCCACCTACCGCGCCTTTAGGGGAAGGTCCGAAACGGCCACCCCCACCTCAGCCTTATGAATTTTTGGTAGGGAGCCAGAGACGGGGCTTGCCGCTCTCCTTGTTGCACGCCCCAACGTTAACTATGGCGAAGGGAAGCTTCAGGCTTGCCCAACAGCCAGTTACAGTGAGGGAATGATTCAGGCTTGTCCACCTGTTAATTATAGTAAAAGAATGCTGCGAGCCAGCCCAAATACAAATTATGGGGCAGAGACAATCCAGGCCTCCATTTGCCAGGCAGGAGAAATGGGGGATTTGAATGCTTGGCAGTTGCAAGCTGAGGAACCCGGAGAACATGCTTAAGTATGCTGGGAGCCATTCACTTTTAAAATATTAGAAAACTTAAAGCGAGCAATTGGACAATATGGGCCAAATTCTCCTTATGTTCCTTCCTTGTTACAATATGTGGCTTATAACCGGTGTTTAATACCTGTGGGTTGGGAGTCATTAGCCCGATCCACCCTGTCCCATTCTGAATTTCTCCAACTTAAAATGGAGGTGAACGGATGAAGCAACAAGTCAGGCACGCAGAAAAGCTCAAGCCCAACCTGCCCTTACTATCACATCTGATACAATGGCTTAGAATCGGACAGGCATGGGGTACTGTAACTCAACAGATGGCAATGGGTGATGAGGGTGTTGATCAGCTCAGAGCTATATACCTAAGAACCTGGGAAACAATTCATGACCCTGGTACTACTTATCCTTCTTTTAACTCAGTTTGACAGGGTCCAAGAGAGCCTTATCCAGATTTTATTGCACAGTTGCAAGCCGCAGCTGAAAACGCTATTTCAGATTCTCATGCCAGGAAAGTGATCGTTCAGCTGCTTGCTTGTGAAAATGCTAATACAGAATTTCAGGCAGCAACTGGACCTATTAAGGGACAGACAGATGAAAATTACACTTATTGGGACTACATTCCATTCCCACAACTGATTAGGCCTGTTACATGGTCAGATACCCTGATGGAGGTTTATGTTAATGATAGTGTCTGGATGCCTGGACCAACAGATAACCAAGGTCCTACTCATCCAGAGGAGGCAAAAGTGTTAATGAATGTTTCCATCGGTTGTTGCTTTCCTCCCATCTGCCTGGGGCCGCCAGCAGGATGTTTAAGTTATGGTAAACATTGTTGTTGGATGTTTCACGTCCCTACACATAAGGGATCAAAAGCCTCTGTTCATGCAATCAGTGGAAGAAGGTTTCAATCTTTGGACACTATTAAATACCTTGATCACAGATGGCTGGCTATGTTATGACACATCACCAGATTAATAAATGTAAACCTAATAAGAAGTCCTGCCCTAGGCAGGCCATTAAATGGTCTGAAAACCTAGAGGTGCTAACCTGGGAAGATTGTATTGCAAACAGTGCTGCTGTACTGCAAAATAATTACTATAAAATCATCACTGATTGGGTCCCTAGGGGACACTTTGCAGCAAATTGTACTGGACAGCATGAAGATTGTAGACAGACTCGTTTTGCAAAAGACTACCCAGATAATGCACCAAAATTATATAGAATAATTGAAACAAATTACCCTATTAAGTGGGAGGAGAATGGTATGGCTCTTCCAACCCCAAAAGTGATTGATCTCATTATAAGTTCAGACCATCTGGGAGCATGGAAATTAATGATGGCTCAAACCCCGGTTTGGATTTGGAAAGGAGAATATAAAACAGAGACCCACAGTAAAACATTTTGATTTGTTGTAGCCATGACCTATAATCAGACGGTCCCATTACAGAGTTGTGTTAAACCTCCTTTTTTGTTGGCAGTTGGAAAAGTTAATGTCCTACCTGACTCTCAAACCATTTTATGCCTCAACTGCCATCTTTTACCTGCATTCATTCTACCTTTAATAAAGAGAATAGCAGTTTTACCGGTTAGGGCCCCAGAAGGAGTTTGGATACTTGTTTCACTCAATAGACCTAGGGAGGCCTCTCCTTCCGTACATATTATCACTGAAGTACTACAAGAAATACTTAACAGATCAGAGAGATTCATATTTACTTTAATAGCTATGATCATGGGCCTTATAGCTGTGACAGCTACTGCTGCTGCTGCTGCTGGTGTTCCTTTGCACACTTCTATTCAAAATGCGGGCTTTGTGGATAGTTGGCAGAAAAATTGTTCTAAGCTTTGGAATTCCCAAAGCCAAATAGATCAAAAATGGTCAAATCAAATTAATGATCTCCATCAAACAGTAATTTGGATGGGAGATTGGATTATGAGTTTGGAAGCATAGAGTGCAGAGTACCTTATGTGAGTAATGGAAGAAGAGTTCTTTAAGGCGCACGGGACTGATCACCTGTATTAAGTACCCAGCTGTAGTTGGGGGAGCCCGAAATTAAGAGAGACCAAAATATGTGCTTGTAGGTGAGTTTATTTTCTGTTTTTATTTTTGTTTTCTGGTAGGTCTGGGGAGGAATTATAGGCATGTTTCTTTCCTGCACCAAGCGTTGCAGAGTCTATCCTATTTGATGTGAGAATGGCAGCCAATTTAAATGAAGATTTGTGGGCTTATGCTGCATGGTGAAGGGAAGCAGAGGAAAGGGCAAGTGACTGCTTATCCAGGGGGAAAGTGAGGGTTGAGTGGGAGTCTCAGGGATCAAGGACTAGATCCAGAGAGACTGGCACGTGGAATTACAACAATTGTCCAAGAGTACAGAATTGCAGGATTAGGTTTCAGGTGGAAACTAGAAACCAAATGCACTGTGCTGCCTTTGGAAGGAGTCGTGGAAATGAGCAAAGTTTAAGGTCTGTGGGGTAAAGGAGCCACCAGGACTGCAAAAGTCATCCATGTGGCCATTTGATCTGGTCTTCTGGGAAGTACTTGGACAAGAGAAGACGAGGATCAGGAGTGGTAGGGCGTCTATGTCAGCAAGTGGGATTGAATCTATTTGTTTAAGAAATCATATTCTGTTTCTAAGGGTATGTCTTAGACAACACTGGATTTACAGCAGTACTTTTGGCCTACATCGAGAACTGCTGCTGCCAAATGTTAAAAGTGGCAAGGCTTCACCCTAGCGTCAAGCCTTACTTCGAACTTCTCAATGAGACCTAGTTGTTTAACGCTAAGTGCACACCCTCTACAACTGAGTATAGCATTCATGGGAATTGGGCTTGTTCCAGCTATAAAAATGAGTGTTGGAGGCGCAGAGCTTTGAGATGTTTGGATTGTGTTGAGACTAATAACTTCATCTTCAAGATAGGTGACTGCCTAGATTCCTGTTTATTTAACTGCGAGTATCTGAAAGCATTGAGGAAGATTGTCATCCTCATGAAAACCGCCATGCTTGTATTTTCTCACCTGGAATGTCAATCCTTTTCTCTCCCTGATAAAACCATACTGTCTTTCAAGACACAGCTGGACTGTCACCCTGGTGATATCTTCCCTGACTCCAACTGAGTAAATCGTGTAGATCTCGTTCCTGCATGCAATCTTTATTTACCTCAGTTATGAAATTACCATATCTTATTGTGTTTGTTTCTCCCCGACTAAATTATGAGGTCTTAGAGATGGGGACTTGAGTATCTGTCTACATTTGTGTATCCAGTTCCCACTATGCTGCTTGATACATGTTAGGTAGTCAATGCTTGCTCTGTGAAAACATAAATGGAAGGGTGGCCCTTTCATTTAGGAGTTCTTACCAGCTTTCTAACTCTGAGTCAGAATGACCCATGAACTGAAACATTCAGGGAGCACAACTACTAAAATTATGGGATTGTATCCTTATGGAGTTTTATTGCTGCATGCACATTTTGTTCAATGGTTCTTCCTGAGGAACTTACCAAATTTTAGTTAACGGGGACAGGTGTGGTGGCTTATGACTCCAGTCCCAGGACTTTGAGAGGGCGAGGTGGGCACAGCATTTGAACCCAGAGTTTCAAGAGCAGTATGGGAAGCATGGCAATACCCCATCTCTACCCAAAATCCAAAAAATTATCTGGACTTGGTGGTGTGTGCTTGTAGTCCCAGCTGCTTGGGAGACTGAAGTAGGAGGATCCCTTGAGCCTAGGAGGCAGAGGTTGCAGTGAGTAGAGACCACACCAGTGCACTACAGCCTAGGCAATAGGGCAGGACCCTGTCAACAAAAAAATTACTTTTTTAGATAAAGGACTGAGAGTTGGTAAAGCAGTAACTGGCATATATTACATCAAGGATGTTAGGAATATGTGAAAATACAGTTTAACTATAATTAGAAGAGTCTATTTGTATGCAGCTAGAATATCTAGTTGACTACATTCGAAACTTTGCTTTCTGACAGGTTGAAAAGATTCAAACTCAAGGCTGGAATTTTTTTATTTTTGTTTATTTATTTATTTGTTTTTTTGAGATGGAGTCTGTCACCCAGGCTGGAGTGCAATAGTAATTATCAACTCACCGCAACCTTTGCCTCCCAGGTTCAGGTGATTCTCCTGTCTGAGCCTCCCGAGTATCAGAAACTACAGGTGCCCACCATGATGCCAGGCTAATTTTTGCATTTTGTTAGTGATGTGGTTTTACAACGTTAGCCAGACTGGCCTCGAACTCCTGATTTCAGGTGATCTGACCGCTTTGGCCTCCCAAAGTGCTAAGATTACAGTTGTGATCCACAGTAACCAGCCAAGCTAGACTCTCTTGAAGGTGAAGTTGTTATCCTCAATGTCAACATTTTGCTGTGTGGATTTAGGAAACAGTATATTATTTTACATCAGTTTGGCTTTCATCAGTTTTCTTGCTAAAAATTAATGAGTTGCTATGTAGATTGAAATAAAAGAAATTTATGGCCAAAAGCAACTTTAAGCAAAAGCCAGGGATTTGCTAAGAGTAAGAGAAGCAGAGCTGAAGCAGAGGTTGAAGCGTTTGAATTGTAAGTATGCATGTATATTTTCAATATTCAAAATTATCACAGTAAAAAAAAACACTACATACATGTCAAAATATTCTATGGTTTATTGCCAAGTAGAGTTCTTGTTTATAAAGGTGATATCACCTAGAATTAGAAAGTACAAATTAAGAGGAACAAACACTGGGGTTTTGCTTTTGAAATGTTAAACATTAAGATGAAAAAGAGAATGAGATGCTGTCACCAGCTAACTGTAAGACTAGACAGAGAATTTGGAGAGGCTGTTAATGCTTGAACAGATCATAATTTTTGCAGTTAACTTCAGTCCTTCAGGTCTGAGAGTTTTGTGTGTCTATGTACAGTAACTGAGCTCCATATTTCTACACCTGCAGCTTTTACCAGCTCTGTGCTCAACAAAGCAAATATGGTTGTCTGACGTTACTTGCACTGGGTGAAACTATTTCTCTTGTGTTATTCACTTTTTCTAAGTGCTCACAAATATTTCACGCTTCAGGTATTACCTGGGATTGACAGCAAGTTCGTCTGTCTATAGTTTGTGCAATAAGCCTTATTTTCCACTGGGAATGTTTTGTTAATTGACACCCATAGATACTCCAGGAATCTTAGTTCATTAAAGAATGTGCCTCCAACTTCTTTAATGTTGTTTTCTCACTTCTATAGATTTGATTTGTTTGATTGCAACCTCTGCCTGCCTTCCTCTGCTTTTGGCAATAATGAAAAGGTAAATTAATCAAGAGAGAGAAAACAATAAGGAACAATATTTTGGCAGACAGAGTTTACCACTTCCCTACCTCAATTTTCTCTACTCCAGTTTCCTCTCTCTCTCACAATATAAACAAAATAAATGTGGTTTCTACCTCTCCATGGCTTTCCACATTGCCAGCAGAGGGGACTAATTAAGAGCCTTTAACTTTCCTCAGACTAGTCAGTGTTCTGTAGCACTTCTCAGAAAGGCTGGATCTCAGCTCATGTGAACCCACCTCCCTGGCTTGGGAATTGGTGCTGTGATTGATGTGAAGTCTCACTGTGAAGATCGTTCTATTCTTAAGTATTTGGAAGCCCATATTGATTAATCTATCTTTTTGCCCCCTCTTTGGGTAATTTTTCCATATTTAAGCAACAGTTTTTGTTTTCTAGGCTTTTGTTGTTTGTTTGTTTTAAGAGACAGGCCCTTGCTCTGTTATCCAGGCTGGTCTCAAACTCTTGTACTCAAGTGACCCTCCTGCCACAGCCTTCTGAAAAGCTGGGATTATACGTGCTGGCAACCACATTTGACTACCTCTGATAGATTCTTAAATGACAAAAATAAATATTCTACCTTAAATATTTGTGGGATAATTAATTAAATCCTACAGTTAGAAACACTATTATAAAAATCAAGTACATAAATCCACTTTTTTTCACTTTGTAACTAATAGGATTAATCTTTCACCCCCACAGCTGACTCTGGTCATTACTTACCTGCAACTATTGTTTAAGTTTTAATTGTCTTGTATGGGAAATCACTTCCCGCTTGAGAGGCTCACAGGCCCCTCAGTCAGATACCACAGCCCAGTGGTTCTGTTGTTTCAATACATTGTTACCAGATTAGTTCATAAAATACATGCAGGACTTCTAGCTCTTTTCTTCTGCTTCCTGGTAGTAATAGTCATGTAGCAGTTTTAGCCTGTTGAATCAAAACCACTCCATGTTTTCTTTCTTTCTTTTTTTTTTTTTTTTTTAATTCCTAAATGTGTTACCTCTGCTATTGTAGTTTATTTACCTTTTATACCTTTGGTGTTTTCAGAACCAGAATCTCCAGGAAGAAAAACATAACAGCATGACTGAGGCACTTAGAAGACAGGAGTAGAATATAAAGAGTCTTGAGGAGACCTGTGACCAAAATCTTAGAAATGAACTGCTAAAGTAAATTTTTGACACTTTTGAAGAAGTAGTATGTTTAAATTAAGTTAGTATAAACACAACAAAAACTGAGGAAGTAGTCTATGATTCACATCCTGTGCAAACCTTAGTGTCTGAAAAAAGTACATATTTTTATCAGTAGCCAGTAATTTCCTGCATTTGAGTTAGGGTAGCTTTTAAAACATAAGGTGCAGAGAAGCAAATCCTCTGCTTTTCTTACGCATGGCTTCTCTAACATATATTGAGTGCTGTGTTTTGCTTAAATTGTCAGGGTACCTCGTTATTGCTCGGCTTGCCTAGTTGGTAAGCCGAAAAATGGGATTATAATCATTTTAGTGACTTTTTTTCTCTACCCCACTCATACTGCCACAAAGACGGGAATATCTAACAATATATAAATTATATTAGTGGTCTCAGTATTTGTCAGTGAGCATGTGCCTTTTATTCCTTCACCATTCTGCGAAGCCAGAACGAAAAGAAAAAGCAAAAATTAACCATGTGAGGCAAATGTGATATAGGGAAAGAAAAATAAGGGCAAGCATGATTTTGTTTGGCTTCTCTGTACTCTAAGTTTTGTGTATCAGTGGATAATATCAGAGGGCTAAGACACTGTGTCCACATGCTAATGTTTCAATGTGTGGAAAATGATCTGGCACATAAAAAGTGCTGAAGTAATATTTGTTGTAAATGTGCCATGAGGAAGTGACTCAACTCATGTCCTTTGGGCATGTATTTGGCGTCTTTTTTTTTTTTTTTTTCTTTTTGCCTTCCTCATGATTTAACGTTGATATTTTATTACCTAGTAGGTGCAAAGGTTTCTTGAGGTTGTTCTTTAAAGCTACTCTATTTTTTAAAATACAGCAGCTTTTTTAATTCAATTTTTAAATAATGTATTTTACCCACATCTTCAATGTTGATTCCTCTAGTAGAACAACAAACATGGAAGTTTCTGTAGTTACTAAATATTTAGAAATAAATAAATTAGAGTATGTGTGCTAACTTTATGTAGTTATGGAGCTAGTGAACTATTTGGTACCTTTGTGACAGCTCCCACGGGCTGCATGGTGTCTGTCTGGCTTCGAGAATCTGCACATGATTTTGGCAAGTGTTCATGTTTGGAGGCTGTTCACCACAAGATTGTTTCTTTTTTTCCTTTTGGAACCAAACGGGCAGCTTGTAACAGCTGGGAAGGAGAAGGGAAGCGGCAAAAATATGTCTTTGGGTATTGCTAATTCAGATATAATGCTCTTGGCACTTGCCTCTCAGGACCATTCTTCATCCCTTGGCACAAAAATTCTTATGCTGGTTGCAGGTGGGAAGATAGTATAGGAGAATTGGAAGTAACTGTCTAACTATCATTCGCAATTGAGTCTATTGTTTACCATGTAAATTTAATTTTCTTCTTTGCTCTTTGTGTCAGTTGAGACCAACTGAAAAGTCATTATTTCAGTAACCTTGCGACAACACGAACGTTCATTGTGTGTGTTTGAGCTTTGTAGGATCGGGGCAGTCTTTTAGCGGACTCTGTATCCATGGCTTTAGTACTGAGGGACTTTGAAGTTTACACAATGTCTGTTTAAGTGTTCTAAGGTACACCTGTTCCATACAAAAGCTCCTGCATTGATAATGGGCTTTCTAGAAAGATAACTGAGAAACTCATTCTGATTCTCAGGTGATAACTTGAACTAAAGGATGACGACATTGTTAGTACTGATCAACTAATTGAAGGTGAAAGGAAGAATTAATTTTGAAATATATTTCAAGTAATATACGAAATTTTAGTGATAAATAATTTATCCTAAGCCATTCCCTACAGATGTTTGGATTCCTTTTTTTTTTTTTTTTTTCTTTAATTATACTTTAAGTTCTAGGGTCCATGTGCATAACGTGCAGGTTTGTTACATATGTATACTTGTGCCACGTTGGTGTGCTGCACCAATCAACTCGTCATTTACATCAGGTATAACTCCCAATGCCATCCCTCCCCACTCACCCCTCCCCACAATAGGCCCCGGTGTGTGATGTTCCCCTTCTCGAGTCCAAGTGATCTCATTGTTCAGTTCCCACCTATGAGTGAGAACATGTGGTGTTTGGTTTTCTGTTCTTGCGATAGTTTGCTGAGAGTAATGGTTTCCAGCTGCATCCATGTCCCTACAAAGGACACAAACTCATCCTTTTTTATGGCTGCATAGTATTCCATGGTGTATATGTGCCACATTTTCTTAATCCAGTTTGTCACTGATGGACATTTGGGTTGATGCCACGTCTTTGCTATTGTGAATAGTGCCGCAATAAATATACATGTGCGTGTGTCTTTTCAGCAGCATGGCTTATAATCCTTTGGGTATATATCCAGTAATGGGATGGCTAGGTCGTATGGTATTTCTAGGTCTAGATCCTTGAGGAATCGCCACACTGTTGTCCACATTGGTTGAACGAGTTTACAATCCCACCAACAGTGTAAAAGTGTTCCTATTTCTCCACATCCTCTCCAGCACCTGTTGTTTCCTGACTTTTGAATGATTGCCATTCTAACTGGTGTGAGATGGTATCTCATTGTGGTTTTGATTTGCATTTCTCTGATGGCCAGTGATGATGAGCATTTTTTCATGTGTCTGTTGCCTGTATGAATGTCTTCTTCTGAGAAATGTCTGTTCATATCCTTTGCCCACTTTTTGATGGGGTTGTTTGTTTTTTTTCTTGTAAATTTGTTTGAGTTCTTTGTAGGTTCTGGATATTAGCCCTTTGTCAGATGAGTAGATTGCAAAAATTTTCTCCCATTCTGTAGGTTGCCTGTTCACTCTGATGGTAGTTTCTTTTTGCTGTGCGGAAGCTCTTTAGTTTAATGAGATCCCATTTCTCAATTTTGGCTTTTGTTGCCGTTGCTTTTGGTGTGTTAGACATGAAATCCTTGCCCGTGCCTATGTCCTGAATGGTATTACACAGGTTTTCTTGTAGGGTTTTTATGGTTTTAGGTCTAACATTTAAGTCTGTAATCCATCTTGAATTAATTTTCGTATAAGGAGTAAGGAAAGGATCCAGTTTCAGCTTTCTACTTATGGCTAGCCAATTTTCCCAGCACCATTTATTACATAGGGAATCTTTTCCCCATTTCTTGTTTTTCTCAGGTTTGTCAAAGATCAGATGGCTGTAGATGTATGGTATTATTTCCGAGGGCTCTGTTCCGTTCCATTGGTCTATATCTCTCTTTTGGTTCCAGGACCATGCTGTTTTGGTTACTGGAGCCTTGTAGTATAGTTTGAAGTCAGGTAGCGTGATGCCTCCAGCTTTGTTCTTTTGACTTAGGATTGCCTTGGCAATGCGGGCTCTTTTTTGGTTCCGTATGAACTTTAAAGTGGTTTTTCCCAATTCTGTGAAGACAGTCATTGGTAGCCTGATGGGGATGGCATCGAATCTATAAATTACCTTGGGCAGTATGGCCATTTTCACAATATTGATTCTTCCTATCCATGGGCGTGGTATGTTCTTCCATTTGTTTGTGTCCTCTTTTATTTCACTGAGCAGTGGTTTGTAGTTCTCCTTGAAGAGGTCCTTTACATCCCTTGTAAGTTGGATTCCTAGGTATTTTATTCTCTTTGAAGCACTTGTGAATGGAAGTTCGTTCATGATTTGGCTCTCTGTTTGTCTGTTACTGGTGTATAAGAATGCTTGTGATTTTTGCACATTGATTTTGTATCCTGAGACTTTGCTGAAGTTGCTTATCAGCTTAAGGAGATTTGGGGCTGAGACGATGGGGTTTTCTAAATTTATGGTCATGTCCTCTGTAAACAGGAACAATTTGACTTCTTCTTTTCCTAACTGAATACCCTTGATTTCTTTCTCTTGCCTGATTGCCCTAGCCAGAACTTCCAACACTGTGTTGAATAGGAGTGGTGAGAGAGGGCATCCCTGTCTTGTGCCAGTTTTCAAAGGGAATGCTTCCAGTTTTTGCCCATTCAGTATGATATTGGCTGCGGGTTTGTCATAAATAGCTCTTATTATTTTGAGATACGGTCCATCAATACCAGATGTTTGGATTTCTATTTGTTTGGCTAAGAGGATGATGGCTGAAGTAAATTTGGTATAATTTATTTTCAATTAATGTCACATAGAAAAATGGAGATAGTACTTTCGGTCCTGAAGTCCTGCTTCAAACCTATGTGTGTCTAAGTGCTTGTGTGCTTTTGGGCAGGTTCTGTGACTGCAGGCTCCTGAACTGTAAAGTCTAGGAAGTTTTCCATACTATAGGGTTGTTGAGGGAATTTAGTGAGCAAACTGACATGCCTAGTTCGTAGCAGGTGGCCAACACTATTATTTACTACATCAGCCTGTTTACTCTTTCCATCAGCAGCAGGTAAAAATTCTGTTGTTATATTTTTGTCTTACAGATTGAAACAAAATGAGGGGCATTTTTCACACACCATTGCTTCTTTACTTTTATCTTCATTTGTGTGCTTGCTGTTGGAAGCTAGAACTTCAGGCACTTACAACATGTTTGGTATATAAAATTTATTTTTGCAACTTTGACCTATATGAGAACTTTATAGGCTTTCATACTCAAACATGAGGTGTAGCATATTAAGAAAATTGAGGCACTTCCCATGTTCAGATTTTACTTTTCTCTGTTACAACGTAGCCTGTGTTATTCTGTCACACAGGCTAGTGTGTACATGAGTGATCTCAGCTCATTGCAACGTTCACATCCTGGTTTCAAGTGATTCTTGTCTCTCATCCTCCCAAGTAGCTTGGATTACAATCGTGGGTCACCATGTCAGGTAATTTTTGTATTCCCCCTCCCCCACCACGGAGATGAAGTCTTAATCGTGTCACCCAGGCTGGGGTGTAATTGCGTGGTCCCAGCTCACTGCAAACTCTGCCCTTTGGTTTCAAGTGATTCTCCTGATTCACCCTCCCAAGTAGCTGAGATCACTGGTGCCTGGAACCATGCCCAGATAATTTTTGCATTTTTAGTAGAGATGGGATTTCACCTTGTCATCCAGGATGCCCTCGAACTTCTGACCTCAAGCGATCCTCCTGCCTCAGCCTCTCAAAGTGCAGGAATTTCTGGCATCAGCCACCATACACTGCTACCTTTTCAGTAGAGATGGGGCTTTGCCATGTTGCCCAGGTTCATCTCGAACTCCTGAGCTCAGCCAATTCTCCCACTTCAGACTCTGAAATCATTGGGATTACAGGCGTGGCCACCATGCCTGGCCATTTTTACCTTACCTTTTCACGTTTGAAAAATACGTACTGGTATAATATGTGATTGTTTGGGGGTTATTGGTTGCCTCCTTAAAATGTGTCACTATGCCTAAAGGAGCTTGCCAGATTTTAGTTTTTCAGCACTGTGAAGTCATTATTCAATTGTAAATATTCCTTTTTAAATTTCAGGTTGACTTAGAGTGTGTCAAAGCCCAATCTTGCCAATACAAAATGAAATATTATGCTGAATGCAAACATTAAAGAGAAGAGTGACTATTCACTACTTGAAAGAGAGTAGTAAGGAAAACTTGCATCTCCTAAACCTTATACATTTTCCTGATTTGCATGTTTTAGTGCTTAGTATTATGGCAGTATTATAAAGCTATGCTTTGTACTTGTAAGACAGGGTTAAATTTGACAGATTTATAAAATTAACATCCAGGGATTAAACTCTGCAAACATGCCTCTATTGGTATTAAGGCATCCCTTGCCCTCTGCTGCTTGCTGATTGGGTTTGGCCAGTGAGGACACCAGCCTCCGCATACACTGGCGCAAGATTGGCCATTGTACCTCACAGCCAAGCGAGGTCATGGTGCATGTGATAACCACTTCCCAGTGCTCTGCACCACCCCTCTCTCTCCAGTACTGAGAATTTCTCCCTCCTCTGATTCTGCAGGCACAAGGAGTGCTAATAGAGTGACCCTGTTACTATCTCAGGGAACTTCACCATCATTTGTGGGCATGCTGCATAAGTCACCGTTCATTAAAGGATTCTTAGATGACTCTGACTGGGAACCATCTGCTTTCTGCATGAATCCCAAACCCCAACTGCTGCTGACAGAGGCAGAGATTATATTGGATCTTGGGTATGTCATCAACAGGTACACCAGATAGAGAGCTCCTTCTGTGCATGGTAGAGGAGAGAAACATCCTTTTAGGTTAATTTGAGGATTTGAAAGAGTTCTTCTGTTGGAGAATGACTCCAAGAGTAATAACAGTTGCATTAAAATGCACTAAATTCTTTTGTTCTGAAATTTGAGTGTCAGGATTACTCTGAGTTCATTAAATATAATTAGCGTTGTATTTATTGCCTGAGTACCAAGAAAAGAAACAACAATGTAAAACCCCTTTCAATGCATTTGTTAAAAGAAATAAGAAAACTTAAGGTACATAATGACTAGGATTTCATTTGACCTTCTTAGGTCTAGCTCAGCTGGCTCGGGAAATTGTGGTATTTCAGAAAGAACTGCAGAAAACATCAAGTGCTATCATAGCTGAGCATGAGGAGTTTGAAAACCACAGGCCAGCTCTGCAAAACAACTGCCAGATGCAGTGAGTATTGCTCCTTGCCAGTTGCAGTGTGATACCAGTACACTTTATCAATATGTAAATTTGACCCAAGTCACACCTGTGTAAATCGGATTGAATTTAGCATCAAACGTCACTCCTCCAAATACAATAAAGGTATCCTTTGTCATCTGATAAAATTCTCTAGTGATAATATGATCTTATATTCATAACTGTAATAACATGGAGAAGAAAGCAAACACACCTAAACGTAAAAGTTTCAGAGTGCCTGATTGTATGCATTGTTATCTCTTGATTCTCACTCTGAGGATTACAGACATTCACTGTGTCTTCTGCTCACATGTGCTAGAATTTTCTGATATGACTGAAAAAGATGGTGAAATCTGTGAAACACACCTTGTTTGTGTTCTGTTTGTCATTTTAAAAATAGGGACCCTGTTGTTTATTGGCATAAATCTTCTCCACTAAAAGAGTATAAACAGGATAAGAAAACTTTTCCTTTTGAAGCAGGCTGTGATTTGTTTAACAATAATTTCCTTTCCTCTTCTGAATCTTTTCAGATTGCACATTATGCATGGCTGAGGGCCCAGATACTAGATTACAAAGCTTCTGTAAGAAAGATAACTTTTCAGGTGGTCGATTTAAAATGGAAACTGAAGCAAACTCAGACAGGTTAGGGACATTTTAATGCCACGAATATTTTTCTGTGTGTAAATCTTCGGATGACTGAGAAAATGTAATGATCTAATTTACTGAATATTAAGTGATTATTATGTTAGAGGAAAACCAAAGAAATGTGTGTCATGTTAGAAGTAAAACTCCCTTTCCACTTTGATAATATCGCCTGGGTCATCATCAAAAGTGACTTGCTTCATAGGTGCCTCATGGCTTGGGAGAGCCTCATGTCCCAAATGGGAAAGGAGGGTGGTGATATAGAAGTCTCCAGGTTTATCTTAGAATTTTCTTTTCTGTTTGTTACACCAATGTTAATGCCAGTTCAGTAGTTTTACGGATTCCTTGACAGACGGATATATGCATACACAGGAGGAGCAGGGTGGTTTAGCAAAGAGAACGTTGCCTTCGGAATTAGAGAACTGTTCTTCTTTTTGGTCTCAATTTCGAAGTTGGTTATTTGATCTTGGACATGTTACCTTAACTTCCTTCGGTCTCAGCTTTCTCATTTATAATGGAGAAAATAATGTCTATTGAGCCGTAATGAAAATGATGAAATGAGATGGGTTTCAATGCGGTGCCTGGGACATAAGAAAACACTCAATAAATGGTGATTGGTATACTTTTATTACTGTGTCTTCACTGTGGATACATTTCTGCCCCTACCTATTTCATAAGAAGGATGTTGAAGCTTAGATACTTTCTTCTTCAGTTGCTTTCAAGCTCAAAGAATGTGTATATGTGTTTCCGGTTCATCTGTTTTCTCACTCTTGTTCTGCGCCTGCCTCACTCCCATTGGCACTCGTTCCTCATCCGTCCCTTGCTCTCTTCTACCAGCACTTGAATTATTGTTATCTCTTTACTCATT
Organism: Macaca thibetana thibetana; assembly: GCF_024542745.1. Classification (NCBI taxonomy): domain Eukaryota; kingdom Metazoa; phylum Chordata; class Mammalia; order Primates; family Cercopithecidae; genus Macaca; species Macaca thibetana. The sequence goes on along the minus strand of NC_065599.1, from coordinate 2,778,169 downwards.
TCTACGTTTCTCTATTCTTCATTTTTTTGCAGTTCTGTTTGTGAAACTTCTCACAGCTGAAACCATAGTCTGATGTTAATGAAAATAGTTGAATGCAGATAGAACTTTTGCACATGCATGCATTGCTGAGGGCAAGCTTCTTTCTCATAGCATCATAGGAAGGCATTGCAGGAGAGTGGGACACATGAACTGGCTTTGCCTTAGGAAATTCCAGTAGCTATTGGACCTGCTAACTGTTTGACCCAGCCTCAATAAGCATTAGTCCCTCATCTATAAAATGGGGGCTGTGAACGTTCCTTGAACACCGTGTTGTTGTGAATGCAGATTCTTACTTCCTTGCCAGAAACTCGTGCCGTATGCTGTGGAATTGACAGCATAGGTAATCCACAGCATGCGAGTTCTGAAGCACCTGCTGTTGTGAAATGCATCAATTATTTCCCAGCCAACAGTATGAATATTCATGCTGGGATAAATAAAGATAATAAATGGGTTCACATCAGTTCAGGTCAAACTATTTAACCAAATGAGTTCAAGTCTGGCTAGGCTTTGCCACCGAAGAAGTTATGAATAAATTTTCAGTTTTCAGAGCTTTGGGGATGTGAAAATTGTGCATAATGGATTCTGAAATTATACCAGGTTACAAAAGACATATGAAACTGTAGCTGTTATAGTAAGCCCTCAATACATGTTAGTGGTTATTACTACCATGGCTTCAGAAACTGTTTATTGTGCAAATTTGTCCTTATTGTTGCTCTCTTCAATTTAAAAAAAAAAAAAAAAAAAAAAAAAAAAAAAAAAAAAAAAATTTCTCCAGTACTTGAATTTTCTTCTCTTCCTTTTCCATTTGCTTCTGAAATTTTATACTCTGCAATGCTAGAGAATAAAGTGTACTGCAACCCAAGGCCGTCTCTGATCAATCATTCTGTCAGTGGATTAAGAAGTGGAAATATGGTGCCTTGCAATGGTGCTATACATCAGGATTTCTTGAACAATTCTTTGAAACAGAAAAGACTTCTAGCAAGTATGGTTACACCAACGATCCCAAATTATCCAAACGAAGGTGTGGAGGGTAGTGCTTCCAATTCTGACCTTGAGTTTGTGGTTAATGCTAAAGAAGGGTCAAAGAGCTTAAGCAAGAGTCAAAGAACTTAAACAAACAGACACTTGGAAAAGGCTCTCAGAAGTTGCCATCAGAGAGTCATTAACATCACTGTCAAAGACAACTACCAGCAAAGATCTCACCATGTCTGCACTTGCTGAAAGCTTTCAGAAACATTACTTCCAGTTCTCCAGAAAGACATATATTTGCAGAGGACAGAGTTGTCTCTGAGCAGCCTCAAGTGAAAACAAAGAATAAAGGAATGGCACCTTGGAAGCACTCACAGGCAGTGCAGTCTAGAGGCTACACAGGGGCGGTTCCTCCAGACAACTTTTCTCCACACCCTTTCCAAAAGCAAAAAGAAGCCTTAAAAGTGAAATGTATCTGAAAGGTTAGCCACCTGGACAAAGCGTTGTGTGCTGCTCTGGAGTTGGGTAGCTACCCTCCCCTCACCCCTCTCATGATACAGCGATGCTGTGAGGGTCAGTGGGACAGACTGGCAAGCTCTAGTGTTTTCATAACACACAGAGTTGTTTAAATACTAACAGTTACCTTTCCTTTGCTGCCTTTTGCTATCATGCACTTTACTATTGGCACTGCAATTAACGTAGGTGCTTGAATCATTACTTTTGTGAATCTTTTGCATCATAATTTTGTATTTGCAAGGATAATAATTTATTTTTGAACTAATAGAGCTCTTTAGAAACCTCTTGGTATCTTCGTGCAATTGGTAATATTCTTGCCTTGGTTCCTTCTGAACCTTAGGCCTGAGCAGGTCACATGGGCTTCCCTCAGTCCTTCTTCTGGCAGAACGCCCCAGCAATCACCCACTGAGTCAAGGCACAGCCTCTCCATCCCTCTAGACCAGAAGTTTTTGTAAGTACAACGTTCTGATCTCAGCTTCAGCTGAGTCATGTTACATACTCTGTCAGCCTTCAGTTGTTTTAATATTTTTTTTAGATCAATTCTGCAGACCATGAGGCAATATAGAAGTTAGAACCAGATTGCAAAATCGTGTGTCATCTTTGAGAATCACCTAAATTACAAGGAGAAAAAAAGGATGGCTTCCAGTAAATAAGCAGATAACACATATTTGCAAAACTGGACATATAGACCATGCAATATGGTATTAATAAACATCTTCAGAGTTCTGTGAATAGACTCAATTTATTAAGATAAAAAACAAATGTACAAAATCTGTGAAAGCAAACAAATAAAGGTTATTTCTAAAGTTGGAAAAATTATGCACATCATTAAAAAGTCATTTAAAAATATTGTGGCAATGAAATATAAACAGGTAAGTTTTTGTTTTGGTTTTTGCTTTTTGGTGAGGGCAGAGTCTTACTCTGTCACCCAACCTGGAATGCAGTGGCATGATCTACACTCACTGCAACCTCTGCCTCCTGAGCTCAAGTGTTTCTCCTGCCTCAGCCTCCCAAGTAGCCTGGACTACAGTCATGGGCCACCACACTCGGCTAATTTTTGTATATTTAGTAGAAATGGGGCTTCACTATGTTGGCCAGGCTGGTCTCAAACTTCTGACCTCAGTTAATCTGCTCAGCTCTGCCTCTGAAATTGCTGAGATTACAGGTGTGAGCCACAGGGCCTGGCCTGGATAAGGTTCTCACTTCCATACCATTGGAGTAAATTCAAACGTTGCAGTTGGTTCAGATCATGATTGTTGAAACAGTAAGGAGGGGATGTTTTTAGGAACTATACCAGTGGGTTACCAAGGCTGCGATTTGAGTCACGAGCAGACTTCTCCCCATACCTGGGTGCCACAGCAGACAGAAGTGGCTCCATAGTTCTGGGCTTGAGCTTCGGTATCATCAATGAAAAGAAAAGAAGAAATGAATACCTATACTGTCTCTCCTTCTCTGAACCATTAATTACGACTGTGTTTCCCAATGCTTGTATTTAGCAAGATTTGAAGATTACTGTTTCTCTTTCAATGCAGCTGCAAGGCCACAAGCTATTCAAGGCTACAAGTTATGCTAAGTCAACACTTAATGCTATAAATTATGTAACCTGTCATTTTAAAATTAGCTGTTTTAGTTCTGTTTGGTAATTTTGCTTATAAATACTCCACTCAGTCTTTGCTCAATGCTCAGCCTTTTTGGATAAGATTCTGCTGAGCCAGGGCATCTCAATTAATCTTCCTGCTTCCCCATATCAGTCTCTCCGGTCCTCTGCTTCCCACAACATTATTGGCCAGCCAGCCAGGAGGGGAGATGACAGGTTTGTGGTCTTCTTCACCCCTAGGGGCTTAAGCCCTGGTTCTCTGGTGTCCTGTGACCCCCCAGAGCACCATCGGGGGAACTTCAGCCTGGAGGAGAGAACCAGATTGCACTGTGACCCAGTGCCCCTACCCTGCCGTGCACTGGTACCTAAGGGGCTACAGGATGATTCCAGGAACAGCTCACTTCAGAAACCTCAGTAAGGTATTGGGACCCCAGGCAGGACCCATCCCTTCTAGGACTGAAAGGGAGCCTAATCACCTCCTAGGGTGTAACTGGTAATCTGACTGAGAGGGGATGCAGGTGGTGAGAGTGGCTCACCAATTCAGAGGAAACTTACACCCCAACCAACACAGCACGTAAGAGTGGCCACTCAGTCAGCTCAGAAGGAAACTGGAGGTGGTTAAAGTGGCTCACCATCCCCATCAAAAGCATGGGAACTGGTAGTGGGGGTGGTGTGTAAATGGAGAGGCCTAACTAGGCTAATCAGCCATGAAGCGAGGAACCACAAGTCTCTTAGCAAAGACTGTGCTTCAGGCCAAGTGTGGGACTGACCAAGACAAGTGGCGATCCACATAGGGCTAATAGAAGCTACACCACAACTTCTGAAATTGTGGTGGGCTTAAGAAACTCCCGAAAGCTAAGTGGTATCTAAAAACCTCCATAGTAGGAGATGATCTAGCTGGTCCAAAACAAAGTAAAATGTGAGCATGAGTGTGATGCATCATAACTGGGAGGAAATGAGAAGAGAGTCATCAAAACCTACACCATTAAGATATATCTTAAAGAAAACTTTAAGAAAGGATTTACAGGAAACTACGAAAGTATGCTAACATCCCAAAGGTGAAAAACTCTCTGTCAACTAAAATGGCCCTCTTTTGGTGTTAAATAGATGACCAAAAAACTAAACACATGGAAAAAATTGGCCATGGGTTTGAGGTAATGACAAGAGTTGTTGTTGTTGTTGTTGCTTTTAATGTGGCATAATTATTTTTTCTTGTTTTTCCTTCCTGTTAGCTTTCCTGTTTCTTTTGGCTTTTGACGTCCCTGCCTTTTGGTGTCCCCAGTAATGCATTATTGCTACTTTCTCCACAGCCTATAGAGCTGTTAGGAGATTTTTCTTTGTACTTTATTTCTTTGACTCCAGCCATTAAGGGATTTTTCTTTTCGAATATAGTTCTATGAACATGTAGTGTGGTAAAAGTATATTTACAGTGTGTATGAATATTGACCTTTTTGTCTTTTGGTAGCAAAAGGGCTCTTGTTAGGGCTATTAGTTTTGCCTTTTGGGTTCATGCTCCAGTAGACGGAGATTGAGCTTCTGTCATTGTGTTTAATGTCACCGCTGCATACCCGGCTTGTTGGAATTTTTTCTAGCTCAAAACTATTTTCATTTATGAAGTATTCAACATCTGGGTTTTTGAGGATTTGATCTGTGAGATCTCCCTGTCCAGAAAATACATCATCCACTGTTTAGAAACAGTTATGGAGGGGAGCTTCAGGTTTAACTGGAAGCCGGGTGGTCTTGCTTAAGTTGTTTACTGTTTTTTTAAGTCACCCTCAAAGGGCTGCCTTACTGTGGGAAAACCATATACTAACCTAAACCCTTTAGCTGGCGCTAAAGGATATGGGAACTAGAAAACCATATACTAACCTAAACCCTTTAGCTGGCGCTAAAGGATATGGGAACTAGAAGAGACCAGGCTCCTCCTTATTACACCTCCATGAGCCCATGGTCACAGTGAAAGTTGAAGGCCAGCTGATGGACTTTATGGTATCCACCAGGGATACACACTCAGTAGTGACTCAAACCATAGGGCCACTATCCAAAAGTTATAAAACTGTCACAAAAGCCACAGGAGTCTCAGAATAAAAACTGTTCTGTCAGTCAAGGAGGTGTGTTATCAAAGGCCAAGAAGTCCAACATAAATTCCTCTACCTCCCAAATTGTCCAGATCCCTTGTTAAGAAGATGTTTACTCTGAAATATTTACCCTAGGATAAATTTAAGAGAAGGTATTCGTATATTGTGCGTAGACTAGTTATTTTCTGGAGTGTGACTAGAGCAGGGCTTGTTGTCCTCTTATTAAGCTGAAGTCTCTGTAGATTGGTCAGCTTTTGGAGTGACCCGAGCAGGGCCATTGTTCTCAATGACAACTTGGTCTTGTTGCATGATTAGCTGTGTTGGATGGTTTGGGTCCTGATGCCTGTCTAGTCTATACACAGCCACAACTTAAACGTTCATCAAGCAAGTAAATATAATTAAAAATCTTAAGTCTAATAACTTATAGTGTAATACCAATTATTTTATGGTTATTCTGTCACTATGCTCAACCTCCACCACAGGTGTGAATCTCTAGTTCCAACCATGCTAACTATAAATATGCTGTTCATTGCTTTGCTGTTATTTCCCCACTTAACCGTGATATAAAAAAGCACTCCTAAAAGGATGCCCACCCTCTACACATACTACATGGTCCAAAAACAATATAGCCATGCACACTGCTACTCAGTTATTAGCTCTAACTAAATATCAACCTTTGCCCAAAGAAGAAAACACGCTTTCCCATAAAGAATAAAGTAGTACGAATACCTTCTCTTAAATTTATCCTATGAAAGGCATAAAAAATAAAACAGAGGAAAATGTGGCAAGACAGGGGTTAAAAAGAAAAGAAAAACAAGTTTTTCTCTGTGCAGCTAGCTCACTCCAAGGACAGTTATAAAATAACACTGTCTAAAAAGTGGAGTCCAATGGAACGGGTTGCAAATAAGCCCAGTCAAGCAAAGTTGAAAAGTAAAGCAAATTACTTTACTCTCTCCTTCTCTGAAGAATCTGATATGATTATGTTTACCAATGCTCGTGTTTAGTAAAATTTTAGATTCCTGTTTTTCTTTCAACACAGCTGCAAAACCCAGCTATACAAGGCAAGAATTTATGCTAAGTCAACAGTTACGCTGTAGATTACATAACCTTTCATTGTATAATTAGCTGCTTCAGTTCTGCTTCTGTAAGTTTACTTATAAAAACTCTGCTCAGTCTTTATTCAATACTCAGCATTTTTGGATATAAGTTCCCTGAGCTGCTGCACCTAAAGAAATCCTCCTGTTTCCCTCTATCAGCCTACCTGGTCCTCTGTTTCCAACAAGGCATTAAAACAAGGCAGAGCAAAAAGGTTCAGGGTCCTGTGGTAAACCTATGAATTTTTCTTCCTATTAGCATTGCTACCTTTAATAAAATAGATTATGGGTCAGAATTGGAGGAGAAACATCAGCATAATTATTTCTGAGTATGAGTTATAATTAAACATTTGAGATGTAGGTTTCTGTGCCAAGATGCAGGGGGAACAGACCATTTATTAAAACATGGGCCTTCCCGGAAAAAAGTAGAAGCAGACAAAACAAGTATGTGTAGGTTTTCAAGAAGCAGGTGCAAGATATCATGCAACTAAGGTGCTGGAGTGGTTGTTTGTTTACTTGTCACCTCAGAAATAACGAGGAGATGGCATCAACTGGGTCTTGAATAGCATATCAGGTTTTATGAGAGTGCGAGCACAGTCTGTCACTTTGCTCCACCTCCTCCCCCGGGTAAAAATGTCTGCCTTTCCACCTGGGTATAAATATGTTACTCTTTACTTAGTTCCTACTCCAGACACAAGAAAACTAAACCCACTTCTTTTCCTCCTAACTGTAATACTCCCCTTATTCATGTCCAAAAAGGAGACCATTGAAGAGTGCCCCCACTGTACTCACAATACTCGGTCAGGGAACACCATAACCAAAACCCTGAGATGCCACACTTATTAAATGTGTACAGGGACCCACCTAGGAACTTGTACTTACAACTAGACAACCTACTCAGTCTGTGATCCAGGAAAAGGCCAGCATTACACATGTTATAACCCTAAATTCCTACCTGGGACTTCTTTTAAAATTCATGGGTCAAAAGAAGGAAATCTGCTACAGCAAACCGAGACCTCACCCTCCTGCGGGGGAGTTATGTCCTTTTCCTTTAATACATGCCAGTTGTCATCCATGGTCTCAACCTTTCCCATAATCTCCAATTCTGAAGAGCACTATAATTGTTGCCACAAAAATACATGTGCACCCCGTGCTTGTTTTTCCAGTTTCTCAGAGACAACTTCCTGGAGCTGCATAATTGAGTCTTCTGACCTACAATCATCGTGGCCAGTCATACTTACCAAAATACCAGCAAAAACACATTCTAAAACAAGAACTTGCAATCTTGGAAATCTCACCATCCTAAAACTGTATCTGCCCATATGGACTACAAGTTTAAAGGCTGCTCCAGGAATACAAGTTGGTGGGAAGAAAACAGACTTGGATTCATCCCACCCCAAAATTCGGAGCTTTTAAATCACTCTATAAAAATATCTATGGGAAACTGTTTGCACCCTCTCCCTTAACCAGAATCCTGTTTGCTCAACTGGCTGAAAACATAGCAAGCAGCCAGCATATCTCCTCATTCTTAAAGAGCTCCATTATCAGAAAATTCTGAATTGCTTGTTGAAGAAATATCTTTACAGACACAGTAGGAAACTCAACTTGCCTAGAACAACAATATTACAACAAAATGCTAGGAAAAAGGGTATGTTGGGGTACAACTAATTCCAAACCGCCCCAACCAGGACCATTCTCCTGATTTCCTTCCTTTAAAACATTCTTGGTAACAACTTAACGCTCCCCATACCTATCAGGCGCCCTCTGGCCTCTCCCGGATCTGCAGGGCCATAGGCATATCGACCATTGCTGACTAAATGGTCAGGGATCTGTGTACTAGGAACAATTAGGCTGTCATCTTTCTAATCCCCTTAGAACAGGGAAAATCTTTGGGGTACCCGGTCTATGATAAAGCAAATACAAAACAAAAGACATAATCATAAGAAGTTCATAAAACAATAAATGGCCCCCCAAAAATATCCAATACCATGGGTCAGCCACCTGGGCAGAATATGAAATGTGGGGATACTGCACCCCTATTTACATGCTCTACCACATTATCAGGTTACAGGTAGTGCTGAAAATCGTTACTAATAACACTAAAAAGGCACCAAATCTGCTGGCCCAACAAGCCACAAAAACAAAGAATGCTATCATCAAAATAGACTGATGTTACACTACCTCCTAGTCCAGGAAGGAGGCGTGTGCAGGAAGTTCAATCTAACTAACTGCTGCCTAGAAATTAATACCAACTGAAAGGTCATCAAGAATATACCTGCCAAAACCCCAAAATTGGCCCATGTTAGAACCCAGACCTGGGAAGGGTAGCCTCCAGTTTCCCTCGTCAGGGGCTGGTTTTCATCCCTTGAATAACTTAAGACCTCAGTAAAAATAGTTCTTGCCATATGAAGATTCTGCCCTGTTCTCACTTGTCTCTTACACTCCTTGTTAAAATCATTCAAGCAGCCGTAGAGGCCCTTGTGAACAAACACACCACCACTCAACCAATGGCTTTAACTAAACATCAACCGCTGAAAAATAGGGAACTGCGCCCCTATTTGAAGAATTAAATGGTGACGGTGTTGTCTATTAAACCTCATTTATAAAAACCATCAAAGGGGAAATGAAGCAGGCAATGTTCAAATCAAACAAACAAACAAACAAACAAAAAACATGTTCTCTCTACTAAGCTGATTCACTCCAAAACCCAGCCATAAGCCAAGCCCTGTTGGGGTTCTGATAGCAGTATCAGAAGCGTGGGGGCATGTAAAGAGTGGGTTCCAGAAGCAGGAATGAGAAAAACAAGATTTTCTTATCAGTTTCGCCTCTTTAGAACTCACCCCATACCATTATTCTTTGTTCTGCTCTCAGAGCAATTTTTATAACTACTTTTAGAAGTTATAAATGTTTTGTAAGTTCCTGTTTTCCCATCCATATATAATTGCAAAGGTCATGAGACATGGCTGAATTACAACACCTGACACTTTTTAAAACTGTATTTGTTCTGCTTCTATAAGCTTGCTTGTCTGTCCTGCAGATTCCATGCCACTAGCCGGCCAACCTTCTTTGGTTGGATGTGTAAAAGTGAAGCCCTGTCTTTGTTCAGGGCTCACTCTTTAAATGTTATTCCACTAAGTCAAAGTACACCTTGCAAAATCCTCCTGTTCCCCGCATTGGTCTCTCCTGTCCCTTAACCCCCACCGCAGTGGCAGCTTTGTCCTCAGTGACGGGGATGAGCGAACAGCTAGGTCCTTTTCTTTTGGGACCAAAGTAATTACTTCTCAAATATGAAAGAAATTTCCTCAAGTGAAGCCACCTCTTATTCCCTCCCAAACATTAGAAATACATCAGCATAAAAACATTTCCAAAACGTTTGGTTAGCAGTTTCTTGGTTATAGTCATGGCATTCAGGAACACACAGAATTACTTAAAGAGGCAAGGGATTTTGAGAAGCTTGATTTTTCTGATTGAAGTGTCAATATGCTTTGGAAAGCACTCCGTAACATCTGATATAGAGCCTGTCTCTGCTGGGCTGTTTCCTTGGGGCTGATCACACAACAGTGAATCAAACCAAGCTCGTGACATCCTGAATTTCTAGTCACTAAGGCAGATGGTCAGCAAGCCGCTACCCAGTACTAGAGCAGGGAAGGGCTGAAGCAGATGAGTAGGTGCCATGGCCACAAGAGGAAGTTTCTGACAGGCAGCCATTTGTCACAGACCTGCGAAAGGGAGCAAAAGTAATGTAATAAGATAAGGGAATTCAACTGAATAACTTGGTGTTCTGCCTCTGAGGTGGAATGCAGATTATAATACTGGCTTTAACAATTCCTCACCAGTTGCAGTGGCTCATGTCTGTAATCCCAGCACTTTGGGAGGCTGAGACTAGTGGATCACAAGGTCAGGAGATCGAGACCATCCTGGCTGAAACACCATATCTGCTAAAAATACAAAAATTAGCCAGGCGTGGTGGAATGTGTCTGCAGCTGCAGCTACTTGGGAGGCTGAGGCACGAGATTCACTTGAACCCAGGAGGTGGAAGTTGCATTGAGCTGACCACTCAACTGCACTCCAGCCTGGGTGACAGAGGGAGACTCCATCCCCCAAATAATAGTAATAATAATAATAGTAATAATAATAATAATAAATTATTAAGCAGCATAGTGAGTAACATTGGTGTTATTGAGAAATTTTTATATTCATCATTTCACTTCTTCATCTGGGCTCAAAGGAAATGGAAAAAGCTGAAATTTTCTGTCTCTGATATAAAGTGTCCAATGGACATACTTCATTTCCTTCCATTGTGTCCAAAGAGGTTTGCGTATTCCACCATGTAGGTACAAAATATACACCAGAGGAGAGAAGTAGTTATTCTTCCTGTTTCTTTCCTGATAAAGAGGTGCTTAAACAACATTGCTATCTTAAAATTACTATTCCATATGAGAAAGCAATCTCTTTTATGAGTAACTTTTTTCTTCTTCTTCTTCTTCTTCTAGAAAGAGGCAGTTGCATTTCTGCCTGCAGAAATTATCAACTGTCTCTTCAGATATTTTAATTTCATGAGAGGGATTGTGAAGAGACGGCGGGTGGAGATAGAGAAGAAACTGTGTTCCTTTTCTCTTAATTTTGCAAGTAACTCTGTCCCTGCTGATGATGTAGAACAAGGCAGAGCAAAAACGTTCATGGTCCTCAGGTGAACCTATACATTTTTCTGCTTGTTTGCATTGCTAACTTACTTATTTAAAAAAAATTGTTAGAGGTTAGAACCAGAAGAGAAAAGTCCGCATAACTGTCTCTGTGAATGAGGCCTATTTAAACATTTGAGATGTAGGTACTCATGCCAAGATGCAGAGGGAACAGACAATTTGTTTGTAAAGGTCGGGATGGCTCCATATTTTAGGAATAGAAAGAAAGGATCTATCATCATACAACAAGTACGTGAGTTCTGACATTAATATTTTTTTTGTGAGTCTGAAGTATCCTGGGGTTAAACGCATACCTGATGGTTTATTTTGATGTACTTGCTAAATTTCATTTTTATAAGTCACTGCATTTCTTAGGTTTTTAAATGAGCTATGTGTTCCAATAATGGTTCTTACAGCAAAGTATTTTATAAAATTAATGCGTACCTAATTTCAAAATTCTTCTCATTCCCCCATGTAATCAGAGCTCAAGAAGGATGATCCAAGAAGTCTCCCTATGGACATACTTCAGTCTAGTCATGAAGTCGAAATGTACCTAGTTTCCCAACACACCGTGTTCCATACACACACTGTTAACCGTTTATTTTGTCAGTCAAGAGAAACGATTAGAAATCTGCCTGAAAGAAGTTATGGAATCATTAAGAGTTACTGATTGTGAAAACAACTGATAGAGTTTTTTAACTTGTGAAATTGATCCTAATATAACTTGTAATCTAATGCAGAAACTCCCCAGGGAAGAAATTGAGAACATTATGAAGATACCAAATAAACCTGAGACACTTTTTTATTTCTTTTTTATGTTATAACTGTGGTCTTTCCCTTAATAATTTAACAGGTTTTTCTCATGAAGAACCAGATGACTTTTGGTAACCACGTTTACCGCCCAGCTTCTAACTTACATATGACCAGAAGTTATGTAATATTTACTCCTCTGTAAACATTTCTCTGTCATCAGATAAAACTCTCAATAAAAATCTATGTTTAGTCTACTGTGTTTTTCTCCCATAATTTTATTTGGTACTATAGTGTATGAACCAACAATAATCTAGTCATGTTAGACACCTTCTCCAGTCACAGAATTTCTCATTCATTACACTAAAAAAGAGCTTTTTTTTAACCTTAATTTTTCCTAAAATTTTAAACGAGGGTAACCTATCACATTGATCAACTCCAGGTCTACTATTTGGAGGTTAAGCTATTTTCTTTCCTCTCCAGTGAAGCACTGCCATCTGTAAAACAGGAGGTCGTTTTCTCCCAGCACTTTTCTTTTTCCTCCCCAAACATACAAGCACAGATTTTCCTAGGCATTATGAATAGTTAGATACGGCCTCTGGTCTTTATATTTGATACCTGCGATTTGAATGTGTGTGTCCTTCCAGAATTCATATGTTGGAATTTAAACCCTCCAGCGTGGTAGAATTAAAGTGGGTGGGTGGCTTTTGGAGGCAATTAAGAGTGCAATTAGCAACCCTATAAAGGGGCTCAGTGAAACTAGGCACTTTTGCCCTTCTGCCATTTGAGGACACTCTATTTGTCCTCTCTCGAGAACACAGCAACAAGGTGCCATCTTGGAAGCAGAGACCAGGCCTTCACCAGACACTGAACCTGCCGGTGCTTTGATCTTGGACTTCCCAGCCTGTAAAACTGTAAGAAACACATTTCTGGTTTTATGACTTACCCAGTCTAAGGTGTTGTGTTATAGCAGCAGGAACATATGGGGATAGCATCTTTATTGTGGAAACTTTGCTCATCCTACTTCATGAATGGGCTTCACGTATTTCATTAGTTTATAAATACAGTGTTCCTCCCCTAAAATTGACTTCATTTTCGTGTCTTAAAAATCAAGTTTTACAAGGCAGACCTGGAATAAAAACTATACTCAAACCTGTAGAGCATCCCAGGTTTTGTGCCAAGATCACGTTTGACAATTTAGGGACTGCTGGTGATCTTATGTCTTATTTACAGTTTCCTTTGTTGATTCATGTGAATTCAATAATTGCCCAAAATGTTACTTAGACAGACAGTAGTAAGTAGTGTGGCAAATAGCACACCAATTGAACTGCAGACTCGTTTCCTTCCATGGATGAATGAAGGGGGATGATCCAGAGTCAGCACCTCATTTAGGAATGGCCATGTGTCAATAGTGACAAAGACTAGGCTTCACTAAGAAATGTCAGATGCAGAGAATCCAAATTTAGAATCATGGTGACAGATAAGGAGTCCAAACAGATTTTTCAATAAATTCCTGAGGCACATTTAGTTCTGCCACTCTAGAGAGTAACTACTAGAACTAGATTTCTGTGTATTCCTGAGTAAGTCTTTCCATAGACTTTTGTACCATCGATTTGAAGAAATAACCAACTACAGAGGGGCCCTTACTGTTGTACTCTGCCCAAGTTTAAGCCTTGTTAATCTTACAGGTAGATGGATTTTATTTATTGCAAAAATAGTCAGAAAACTTGTAACTTTACACAGAAGTGCTAGTTGCACTTTTATGTCCAATACAGTACCAGTGGCTTATAATATTTTCTCAAATTTCTGAGGAGATTTTTGACAGAAATAAGTAGCATTCACAGGCTTGATATTTACAACAATGTGAAATCTTTACTATGCACATTGTTCAAAAGTGACGTCATACTGAGGACAAAGAAAGATAGGATTTATACGTGGTAAAAAGGCAAGTAAATGAAGCTATAATTTTATTTCATTACTCTCAGTACATCCACAACTGTTTCCACCCCAATAGATTCTTAAAAGAAGCATGTATAAGTATTGACTATTATCTACAAATATGTATTGCATCCCTTGATTAGAACTTCAGGAATCCCATGGCACTGATTGAAAATGTTTTTATTTATTTATCTATCTATCTATCTGACTGTTTTGAGACGGATTCGCGCTCTGTTGCCCAGACTGGGTGCAATGGTGTAATCTCAGCTCACTGCAAGCCCCACCTCCTGGATTCACGCCATTCTCTGGCCTCAACCTCCTCCCAAACTCCTTATCCACCCACTTCGGCCTCCCAAAAATCCTGGGATTCAAGGATTGAAAATGTTGATTCACTTTCAGATTATGAAAATTTATACATAGCAAAATTTATTACTCTTTATATAAAAAATATCAGACTACGTAAACAATACTTTCAAAAATTCCTGTAGCTACCAGAATGAGGAATGTAAAATTAGCGTTGAGACACTGCCTCTTCTAGAACACTGGACTCTGATGCACCAGCACTGCTGGAAAAATAAAATAGTTAAATCTGTCTTGCAAATGGAAACAAAACACTGAGACAGCCATTCTACACAGAAGGGAACGTCTCTCAATGATAATAAAAAAAAGATATATGATACTTGATGTTCAAGTTTATAAGTACTCAGATAATGGTATGCTTGCTTCCTCAATTTTGAATACATTTCTGCACATGCATATTATAAAATCCAGGAAACAGCCAAATCACAAGTTAATTCTTAACATGAATATGCATAGTTAATCCTATATTTAGCAGTGCGTTTAAAAACACTGATGTACCCAACAGTTACATAGATTATTTCATAATGAAGAACGCAAAGTTTACCATCACCAATACCCAGTACCTATAGTCACTGAATGTCTGGAACACAACAATAATGCAGAAGACAAACTTGTTTTGAAATTGGCTTAACTCAGGTAGATTTCTTGCTGAACATCAAACTTTATTATTCCAGGAAATTAAGTTTTAGGTAAAAAATATTAAATACTAGCCCTAATTTAAAATATGTCTTCAAATCTATAAAAGTAAGAGATTAGTGGTCTGTGGCCAGCTTGAAATGAGGTTTTAGAAAGTGGTCATGAAACTGTGTACCCAGACCACTGAAAAATGGTTGAAAATGGTGGTCATTTTAATAAGGTAACCCTTTTAATCAATAAAAATATTTAAGGAACAAAATTCCATGAAAGATACTTGGGTCTGTGGTTGTGTTATAAATTCTTAGAAAAAAAAAAAAAAAAAAATTACTCCTTAAGGTGAATCTGGCATTTATTTCCTAAGGATAAGGAAAACTGGATGAGTGTGTTGTTGAAATCCATAACTTATTATAAAATAACTTTTGGAAAGTTTGTCAATCAGTCAGAATCCAGATCTTTTAGTAGCAGATTAAAAAATTACTCCTGGAAAGCTTATCAATGAGTCAGAATCCGAATTCCTTAGTAGAAGAGTCAGCATAATTGTAGCTAATTATTGCATTTTTGAAAAATATTTTCTTCTCGGCTGAGGAAATCAATAGGGCCTGGACTTGGGAAGAAAAGTTAATTTGAAAAGTCGGTCATACAAATCACATTATCTTTGAGGAAAGATTAATAAATATCAGCTGTAAGAATTGAAACTTCCGCCAGGCGCGGTGGCTCAAGCCTGTAATCCCAGTACTTTGGGAGGCCGAGACGGGCGGATCACGAGGTCAGGAGATCGAGACCATCCTGGCTAACCCGGTGAAACCCCGTCTCTACTAAAAAATACAAAAAACTAGCCGGGCGAGGTGGCGGCGCCTGTAGTCCCAGCTACTCGGGAGGCTGAGGCAGGAGAATGGCGGGAACCCGGGAGGCGGAGTTTGCAGTGAGCTGAGATCCGGCCACTGCACTCCAGCCCGGGCTACAGAGCGAGACTCCACCTCAAAAAAAAAAAAAAAAAAAAAAAAAAAAAAAAGGAAACTTCACACCAACTCCATTTTATTTCCTACGTAGATAGCAGTTATTTGAGGACAGATGGCATATATGTGAATTCGTGGTCACATCCCTCGCTGGTGGTATGTCACAGGTCCCTGTTAAGGAGTATCACACATTCCAATGAGTGTCCTGGCAGAACTACTCTAGCAATAAATGTGTATATGCCACAAATTTCCAAAGTATGAACAATCATTTTGACAAAGTGTTGCCTTTTAAAAGTGCTAAGGTAATACCTCCAATATTTGTTCTAAAGAAAAAGATTTAACCACTGGAAAGTTTTCCTTGGAGGTACATCCCAGCAGCTTGAGACAGAAAGTGAGGTATTTGAACATCTACATTAGTTTGGTGAAATACACATCTGCACTGCAGAAACTGAAGAAAAGTAACTACACAAACATTGAAAGGATTTCTATTAAGTACTAAATATCTGTATACTCATCTGTCTAGATGAGTAATATCTATAACACCTCTCACTGCAATTGGGACTTGTCTTCATAAATAGACATTCATAAAATTTGTCTCAGGTGTATATTGAGGGAACACTACTGAGGAATTCACATTTGTGACTGTTATCTTTATTTTTTTATATATTGATATTTCATGTTTTGTCTGTTGCCTTTTAAGTTATCTATAGTTGTCCCTCTTTATTCCTTGCATTTTCTCTAAATTTCATCTTTGCCTTATGTAATAACAGTGGCCTAAGTTTTTAAACACACAATTGTTACTTTTCTCCGAATCTTTATTTTCAATATTTCAGTGTGATTACTCCTAGGTGAAAGCAGATTTTTATCAATCTAATGTTAGAGTACTTTATGTTTTAACATATGAGATTAAACAGCTTACATCTAATATGCTTACTCTTTTATCTACATAACCAATTACTGCTCAGTTTTTTATTTACCGTAGATTTTCTTTGTCTCTCCCTTTGCCTCCCATCTGATTTTGTTCTTCTCTACCTCTCCCCACCCACCACCTGTTTTTCTAATTGTATTCGTTTACTTTTTTTACTTATATCTTTTCTTTCCTGCTTTGGACATTAATCACCATAGTTTTACACTTTCTGAGCTAATCAGAAGGAGCCAATTGGTTGGCGTTTTTTAAATAAAGGAAAACATATTTCCAGCCCTGTTCAGAAAACAAACAAAAAAGACACACACATAAAATCTTCCTGCATACCTCTTTTATTTTGAGATTTACTTTCCTCTTTGGTAAAATAAACTAGCTTTGTGTTTCTTTTTTTTTTTTTTTTTTGAGACGGAGTCTTGCTCTGTTGCCCAGGCTGGACTGCAGTGGCCGGATCTCAGCTCACTGCAAGCTCCGCCTCCCGGGTTCCCGCCATTCTCCTGCCTCAGCCTCCCGAGTAGCTGGGATTACAGGCTTGAGCCACCGCGCCCCGCCGCCTTGTGTTTCTTTGCCTTGGTCTTTTGATAAGTCTTTAATATTGACATAATCTTTGTGAGTTAAAAAATGTATTTTGAGTAAATGATAACTTATGTGGATACCTATTTTGTGTAGAGATTATTTTCGTAATCTGTGTGTTTCCCTTTCTATGTATTTTTGTCTTCTGTTATTTCTTGCAAATGTATATAAAATCTTCCACCACAGAGTTCAACTTTCCTAACTCCTGTTTCATCTATGGTCACCAGATGTAATACAGGATTACCAGTTACATTTTCTTTTTAAATAATCAACAAATAACATTTTAGTATAACTCTCAATATTCTATCAATTTAGTAATATTTTCAATATCACATAGGACAGGCTCATACTGAAAACCAATTTTTTTGTTGTATGTCAACAGGTAACCAAAATTTTAGTTGAAATGTGGCATTTCAACTTTATCATTATCCCCCTGCACCTGGCAAACTTACTTACAGATATACTTAGGAAAGAATTTATTCTTGCTTTACTTGTGCAGAATGTACTGCATAAGAAACAAACAAATGAAAAAAATTATTTTAGTTCCTGTAGTATGTGTTTCATTTTTCAAAAATGTATAATTGTCTATTTAAAACAATTATTTTTGTCCTCCTACCCACGGGTTTTTGCCTTTAGACTCCATTTCTTCCGCTGAGAGAACACCTAAACCTACTTGTGGATGAAGACTTATTTTGATTCAACTTTTTCTGCTTGAGTATGAGCCTTAAGCCAAGTCTTCCTTGGCTACCCCTTAGGACATGGAACATCCATCAGTGAATTCTTAATGTTGTCTGTGGAGTGGTAAAGCAATCTTTAGTTCTTGGGTGTTAAATGATTCTTAGGGAGGCAGTTTTATGTTACTCTTTTCAGATGTTTAGGAACTTAATTGTTTAACCTAGTATTTTATGCCAGTTTCTGCTTTGGGGGTAGTTTTATTTTGTGGGTAACAGGAAAAATCTATCCTCAGTCTTGAATATTCCACACAATAGAGGTTGAGATAAAAATCTTTTCTCTTTGGATTTCATTAAAAACCTCACTCTGTGTTAGTTCCTAATATCTGTGGGACATGACTTTCTGTACTGACTTAAATATTTTACCTAAATGCCTGAACCACACTTTCTTTCACCAATTATTTAGGCAGGGAGCCCAACCCCATCGAACACAGAAATGGTCCCTTTCCTGCGAATATATCTAAATTTACTCCTCGTTGACTGTTTCAATGAACTACCAAGTTTAATCTCAAGCTAATATTGTTGGAGCCCAAACCTCAGTGATTTTTTTTTTTTTAAATTTGTCTTACACTTACAATCTCTGGCTTTCACAACAGTTGCTTTGGCAACTTTTAACTTTGCTTCAGTGAATTAGAAATAAGTGCTTGACTTCTATTAAATATTTGTCACTTAACAAATAAAACCGCTAATATGTACTTTTACTATAACCCTTCTGCAATTGAGGAAGAACATATTTTTGCTTTTATATTCTGGAAGCCTTGCCAGCTTTATTTTATTTCCAAGTGTAGGACAGGTGTTTTATTACTTTTCCATTGACCTATATTATTAATATTCTATAAAGCATTGACTATTTTACATATATTATAAAGACTTTGTTGGGAACAGACCCAAAAATCTGGCTATAGACTGTCCCCAAAACTGGCTATAAACAGTATCTCTGCAGCACTGTGACATGCTTGTGATTGTTATGATGCCCATGCTAAAGGTTGTTGGTTTACCAGAATGAGGGCAGGGAACACCTGGCACACTCCGGGCGACAGTAGGATGAGTGATCTGTGGCCTCAGGGACATATTCCTGCTGCAGACAGCTAGCCAGAGCCCATCCTTTGTCTCCTGTTTTATCTGTAGAAACAATGCTTATCACTGGCTTGCTGTCAATAAATATGTGTGTAAAACTCTGTTCGTGGCTCTCAGCTCTAGAGACTTTCAGTCCCCAATTGCCACTCCACACTCTATCTTTCTGTGTGTGGGTCTTTAAGGCAACTAGCACCACTGGGTTACTGTCTGCACAACCGAGCTCGCCTCGGCAAGTGGTGACCACATAGGTGGCTCAAACCCAGTTCAAAGGGTCGCCAGAGTGATGGTTGGAGAATGTGGAACCACACTGGAGGACACCTGGGTGCTCTTAAGCAATCCCCATGGTGAGTAAGAAGGGGAGTTCGGAAGCATCAGGGTAACAATGGGACAAGTGTGCGCTCTGGTTCTAGATTTGTTAATTTTTTCAACTCAGCATTCACTTACTGGTGTTGGTTGTTCAAGGGAAATCTCTTGTAGAGTGGATTTTTCCTCCACATACTAATTCATGGACTTTGACTACTTATTTTGATCAAATTGCTACTATGATAGGAAATGGGAGAACTCAGATTGTTAAATTACATGGATATGATCCTGGAAAAATTATTTTCCCCCTTACAAAGGCACAAACACAGAAGGCTTTTATAAATAGTCTTACTTGACAAACCCATTTAGCTGACTTTATAGGTATTCTTGATAACTATTTTCCAAAAACAAAATTATTTCAATTTTTGAAATTAAGTATTTGGATTCTCCCTAAAATAACTAAATGTAAACCCATTGAAATGCTAAAAATATCTTCACAGATGGCTCTACTAATGGTAAAGCTTCTTATTTGGCACAAGGTAAAGTTTTCTGGATGCCCTATACTTCAGCTCAAAAGGCGGAGCTTGCAGCTATAATTGAGGTAGGAACTTCTTTTAATATGCCTATAAATGTGACTTCTGATTCTTCACATGTGGTTCACTTTACACAGTTACTTGAAAATGCTCAGCTATGATTCCACACTGATGAGCAACTGATGACTTTATTTACCCAAGTACAAACAGCAGCTAGGGGTAGAATGCACTCTTTTCACATTACTCATAGAAGAGCTCATACACCTCTTCTAGGACCTTTGACTGTGGGGAATCAAATGTCTGATCGCCTAGTTGCTGCTACAATATCTAATGCCAAACACTTTCACAATTTAACCCATGTGAATGTCTTTCGTCTCAAACAAAGACACAACATTACCTGGAGAAAAGCTAAAGCTATTATCCAGCGATACCCAACTTGTCAAATCGTGCATTCCTCGTCTTCTACAGGAGGAGTTAACCCTCGAGGATTGGAACCTAATTCTCTTTGGCAAGTGGATGTCACACATGTTCCCTCATTTGGAAGACTAGTTTATGTACATGTGTGTGTAAACACCTTTTCTCACTTTGGGCTACATGCCAATCAGGAGAGTCTTCTGCCTGTGTTAAATGTCACCTTTTGCAGTGTTTTGTCTTCATGGGCATTCTGGCCTCTATCAAAATAGACATTATCTCAGGCTATACTAGTGAAGCTCCAGATATATATATATATATATATATATATATATATATATATATATATATATTTTTTTTTTTTTTTTTTTTTTTTTTTTTTTTTTGAGACGGAGTCTCGCTCTTTTGCCCAGGCTGGAGTGCAGTGGCTGGATCTCAGCTCACTGCAAGCTCGCCTCCCGGGTTCACGCCATTCTCCTGCCTCAGCCTCCCGAGTAGCTGGGACTACAGGCGCCCGCCACCTCGCCCGGCTAGTATTTAGTATTTTTTTTTAGTAGAGACGGGGTTTCACCAGGTTAGCCAGGATGGTCTCGATCTCCTGACCTCGTGATCCGCCCGTCTCGGCCTCCCAAAGTGCTGGGATTACAGGCTTGAGCTACCGCACCCAGCCCCAGCTATATTTTTCTCTATACGGAATATTGAACCCATTGCTGGTATCTCACATAATTTTCAAGGACAAGCCATAGTGGAAAGAATGAATCTCTCCCTGAAACAGTGGTTGCAAAAGCAAAAGGGGAAAACAGGGACTACTGGACACCACATATGCAATTGAATCTAGCAGTATTGACTTTAAATTTTTTGAGCCTGTCTAGAGGCCAGATGCTATCAGCAGCTGAACAGCATTTACAGAAGCCAGTTGCAAAGACAGAAGCAGAAAAACTGATTTGGTGGAGAGATCCAGTGACAGAAATTTGTGAAGTAGGTAAAATAATAACATGGGGTAGAGGTTATGCTTGTGTTTCTCCAGGAGAGAGTCAACTCCCAACGTGGGCACCATTGAGACATCTAAGGCTCCACTATGAGCGAGGCACCCAGGAAGAGGTTTTGAGAGGATCCCAAAGAACCATCGGTGGCAGGGTTGTCTAAGTTGATGCTGAGGAGTACTGCAATTATCACGAGCAACACCCATTGAACATGGCCACCTACCTGGGGACAGATCAAGAAGCTGTCACAGATGGTGGAAGAAAACCTGAGGAAAGTGGGACATCCAGTCATGATGAGTAATTTAATGAGAGCTATGACAGTGGTGATCACTAATGCAATGAGTATTCTTGTAGCAGCGATGACACAGTTACACGTCTCAGTATTTATGATAATAAATCTACTATAATTGAGGCGCACCACCCCCAAAAACCTATTTGCAAACAGAATTGGACAGGGCCAGAAACAATGAACTTACTTGTTTGGTAAAATTGAACTGCAGAACAGGCAGAGGTGCTGTACAACGATTCCTATGGCATCACGTTTGATTTGTCCTCTAAGGGGAAGTTTAGCTGACATTTCACCTCACAGTCTGCCTGCCAAAGCCACTGTGTTCAACTGGTCTGAACAAAATGTTCAGATGTTAGAAATGGTAAGAAATATGACAAGAGTTCCTCTGGAAGCATGGCGGTATAATGGCACCTCAACATCAGATGATATGGCCTGCTCTAGGAGCTAAACAGAAGCAATTGGGAAACCATTAATGACTCTTAACAAGATCAAAATTTGGGAAAGAATAAAAAAGCCTCTAGATGGACACTCTACAAACATGTCTTTGGATATTACAAAATTAAAAAGAACAAATATTTAAAGTATCCCAGGCACAATTGATCTTAATGCCAGGAACATGGATGCTTGATGGAGCTGCAGAAGGATTAATAGCTACTAACCCATTAACATGGATAAAACACTTGGAGGCTCTGTGGTTTCAATGATGATTGTGCTTTTAATCTGTGTTGTTTGTCTTTGTATAGTCTGCAGATACAGATCCTGACTCCTGCGAGAAGAAGGAGAAGGAGAAGGAGAAGGAGAAGGAGAAGGAGAAGGAGAAGGAGAAGGAGAAGAAGAAGAAGAAGAAAGAAGGAAGAAGGAAGAAGGAAGAAGGAAGAAGAAGAAGAAGAAGAAGAAGAAGAAGAAGAAGAAGAAGAAGAAGAAGAAGAAGAAGAAGAAGAAAGAAGAAGGCGGCCACCTTTGCTTTTATCTCCTTGGAAAAACAAAATAGGGGAACATGTTGGGAACCCGCCCCCAAATCTGGCAATAGGCCCCCAAACCGGCTATACACAAAATCTCTGAAGCACTCTGACATGCCCGTGATGGCTATGATGCCCAGGCTGATGGTTGTGGGTTTACTGGAATGAGGCCAAGGAACCACTGGCCCAGCCAGGGGAGAAAACTGCTTAAGGCATTCCTGAACCATAAACAATATCATGAGTGATCTGTGCCTCAAGGACATGTACCTGCTGCAGATAACTAGTGAGTATCCTTCCTTTTGTCTCACACTTTTGTGAATCTACAGCCTATAGAAACAATGCGTATCACTGGCTTGCTGCCAACAAATATGTGGGTAAAACTGTGTTCATGGCTCTCATCTCTGAAGGCTTTCGGTCCGTTGATTAACACTCTGCACTTTATATATCTGTGTGGAGGTCTTTAATTCCTCTAACGCCACTGAATTAGGATCTCCACAACCGAACTGGTCTCAGAAGACTTCTTTGAGATTATTTAATTTGGGTGAAGACTTTATTTCATAAAAATCACTTTATTGTAGGTAAATCACACCATGTCATTCTCTGTAATCATATCTTCTGATGTTTTGCATCATGAGATTTAGTTTGCATGGTACTTTTAAAGCTGTCCTCAAATTTTCACTTCCTAGGATTTCCAGTTATAATGCAATAACCCAGTGTTTCCTGTGAACATCTAAAACACCACAGATACTATGACAAAACACAAGGACAGGTTCTGAAAGGTAGAAAGGGAAAACACTTTCTTTAGGGACTTCAGGACTTGAAGAGTGATAATGTGGTCACTTTACTGAGTTTTCTTATTCTCTTCCATATGTTGCCAATGACAGACTGTAGAAGTTTCCAATCCAGAATCTCCAATAGGCACAGATAAAAAGGACCTCAAGAAAAAATTGTTTTCTCTCAGACAAAGGATGCAGAGAAGATGACCTAACCACACACAATCACACAAAACACTTCAAGGGGTAATAGCCAAGCTACTCCACACAAACACACCAGAAAAAAAAAAACAAACAACAACAACAACAACAACAAAAACTTGTGTTACCACTTCTGTGAAGCCATGTGTGGAGCCAGTCTTCTCTTATTAGAGGTCAGTGATGCTCTGATTCCCCATAAAGCCAAAGTAGGCAGAAAATCATTTATTTTATTTTATTTTATTTTCTCTTCTCATCTCTTCTTCTTTCTCCTTTTCTTTTCTTTTTTTTCTTTTCTTTTTTTGAGATGAAGCTTCTCTTTTGTTACCCAGGCTGGAGTGCAATGATATGCTATCTCAGCTCACTGCAAGCTTCACATCTTGGATTGAAGGGATTGCCCCGCCTCAGCCTCCCGAGTAACTTGGATTTCAGGAATGTGCCTCCATACTGGACTAATTTTGTATTTTTAGTAGAGAAGGGATTCTCCATGTTGGTCAGGCTGGTCTGAAACTCCTGACCTCAGGTGATCCAGTCGCCTCGGCCTCCCAAAGTGCTGGTGTATACACACACACACACACACACACACACACATATACATACACACACACACGTACACATACACATATATTCAGAGGAATGTATATACACACACACACAGATATATATATTTATCACGTACTGTGTTACATCAGTGCTGGGTATCCAAGACAGACAGACAGGCAGACAAGAAAACTAATGTGATAGATAAGAAACACCTCCTGGAAGGAGTGATGTCTGTGCTGTAGGAATCTTAAGTAGGCAAATAGGGAGAGAGACTTTTATCTCCAAGAAAAAGATAGGACCAAAGGTACCAGATGGATAAGGTCATGTCTGAAAGTGGAGCTGTCTGAATGTCTGACTGTGGTGAAACAGAAAGATATGAAGATGAAAGGAAAACAAATATCAGATCTGGAAGGGATTTGTTCAGCCATGTTGAGGATATGGACCCAGAATCTAAAAGATATTAAATCCTGACAAAAGCAATTAAATCTGATTTTGCATGGAGCATCAGACAACGTGATGAAAATTAGAGGTGGGGTTTGGTAGTTCAAGCTTGTAATCCCAGCACTCTTGTGGGCCAAGGTGGGTGGATCACGTGAGGCCAGGAATTAAGACCATCCTGCCAACAAGGTGAAACCCCATTTCTACTAAAAACATAAAAATTAGTCCAGAATGATGGGCATATGTAATTTTACCTACTCAAAAGGCTGAGGCATAAGAATTCCTTGAACGCTGAGGTTGAGGTTGCAGTGAGCTGAAATAATGTCACTGCTCTCCAGTCAGGGTAACATAGAGAGGTGTTCTCAGAGAAGAAAGAAGAAAGAAGAAGAAGAAGAAGAAGGAGAAGGAGAAGGAGAAGGAGAAGGAGAAGGAGAAGGAGAAGGAGAAGGAGAAGGAGAAGGAGAAGGAGAAGGAGAAGGAGAAGGAGAAGGAGAGGCAGCAGCAGCAGCAGCAGCAGCAAGAAAATGTGTGTTAGAAAACATGAAAGGTGGACTCTAACAGGAGATAATTAAAGACACAAACATGTTGGAATGCTTTAATGTAAGATCAGAAAGGTTAACAGTTACTGCCAGCTGTGAAATTCCACCATGTGCTGACAATGATGCAATCCGAGAGCATAATATGATATAAAATTTATTGTTTGAGTGATGACACAAATAATTGTGATCGTGGTCACTGAGCTCACTAGGTATGAACTGCAATGACGAAAATCTTTGCCAACTAAAATTCGACTTTAAAATAACTGGTGAAATGTAATTGAGAAAATACTGAAGTATATAGTGTGTGTTAACCTTTCTCTAAATTTTCTGTCTGTCTGTATGTGTCTTTGTGTGTTTATGTGAGCGTTTATTCCCTTTGTGCCATCCAAATTTATGCCTTCATTTTATTTATGCCAGATTAATTGAGAAGTCACTTATTCTTTTTCCCAACTCCAGTTACTTCTCTTCCCTTGCCTGCTGTCATTGTTTGGTATGTCCCTCCAATTTTCACGTTGAAATTCTGTGTCCATTGTGATAGTGTTGACAGGTGGGACTTTTAAGAGGTGCTTAGCCATTTGGGTGCAACCTCATGACAGAGTATTATCTGGAGCATAAGTTAGGTGTTGTGTGGGTGGGCTTTGGGTCAAAGGATGAGTTTTACCCCGAATTTCTGTTCATTGCATGTCCTTCATCGTATGGGGCCATCCTGCCATGTTGTAACATACAAAGAAGATCTCATCAGATGCAGCCCTTTGGACTTCCCTGCCTCCAGAACCATAAGCAAAATAAGTCTTTTGACAAATTACCCAGGCAGTGGTATTGTGTTGTTTCAACAGCAAATGAACCCAAAGACTATTGTTTCTTCCTCTTCAGAGAACTAAACTAGGGAACTTACAAAGACACATGAAACATTTCCTTTCAAATGATCCATATATATATTTATAAAAAGTAGTACAATAGCCTGCCACTGAAACAAAACACCATTTTACTCTTAACTATGCTTTCATAAATAAAAAAAGCAAACATAAAAGTAAACATGCAATTTTATTGCTCAATAAGATAATTGCGGAAATCTTTATTATTATTATTATGTTTTTGGTCAATGTAAATGTTAGTCTCTGTTGTCACACATAATTTGGTACAGTTTTAGTGGAAGATCAGTTGTAATTAGTGTGATATTTGTCCAGTGGTGATGGTTGAGTAGCTGGCCTGGAAAGAGGGCTAGATGATATATCAGCTATCGTAGACATTTGCAACCACCGGTTGCCTGCTGGTAGCAGGTTAGGATGTGGAGCCTGATTGACTGATACCACAGGATATCTTGTTGGAACAGCAGGTGATTCTAGTGTCAGCCCCAAAAAACAGTTTTGAAAGGGAGATATTATGTGGTATTGAGAAGTTGTGGTTTTAATAAAATTCACAATGCGGCCCCTTGCTTGCATGTATGTGCTATGAGAGTGCATATGAATAGTGCTCAATTGATTTAAAATGGCACGTTGATCTGTTGCACTTTGCTCTGATGGTCCAATTGAGGTTGAACGTGAAGGAGGAAGGAAACCACTTATAATTGGGTCAGATGAACTAGCAATTATCTTTCCGACAGAAGATTCCCTTGTTAGAGACATATTTAAATTTGTAGAGGTTGCAAATAAACTTTCTTCACTAACTTCGGCAGCTAAGGCAGGATTATGATTCTCCATGTTAGCCCCTGCTCTAAAATGCTTCTGGTTGAAATCTTCATGGAATAAAGTAGGTGTAAGTGAAGCATTTTTAACATCAATTCTTCTTTTCACTCTTACTAAAAGTTGGGGACAGCCACGTTTGAAATGTGGATTATAATAGCACTTTAACTAAAACAAAAGAAAAATGTAATTCAGTGCCACTTTAAACCAAGGGACAAGTGACAATAACAAACGTAACGCAATAAATTTCAGATTTCTGCTTCATCACACAAACTTACTGTCATCAAATAATTCATGAACATTGTTTACTATTTTTACAAATGTGCTTTTTGGAAAAAAGCACTCAAGTTGTTAAGCCCTCAAGGGAAAACATGTTATATATTAATAGCAACATTTCATTAAGTGGCTTTGGTACATTTATTTGGAGTTCAGTGGTAAGATTCAAAATTGTTACCAACATTTCTTAAAACCTTGAAAGTTTAATGCTCAAGCTAAACTCAATAATTTCAAAAAAATTAAATAATTTTTACCTTAATATTTTACATAATTTTCAAAATCTTGTCATACTGCATGTATTAACGTATTTACTGATGTACAAAGTAAAATTACCTATATACTCTATGTAAATTGGTAACTGAAATATGTTAAGTACCTTGGTTAAGACAGAGGATTCTTTCTCTTCGGCCAGAAAGGTGGGTAGAAAGGCAGATCTTTGAAAATTCTGTCGAATTTTACTAAATCCATAAATGTTGAGCTGTCGAACAAAGCTTCTGATACTGTCAGTTTGAAATATTCTGTAAGGATGCTTTCTTTCCAAAATTTCTTTCTTGAAGAGTTCTTCATTAATCATTATGCAAGTTCCATTCTCATCCCATGAAACAGACTTGAATCGGTCACTTTCAACTATTTTCCAAAGTTTCCTGGGAAAGGTCAGAGAAAAAAAATCATTATCTTTATCTGGCTCAGAGACACAAACTGTGTAACATGGCCTTTTTAACAAGAATCCTTGCGACAAAACCTGAAAAGCATTTTCTTCAATCATTGACCTTAAGTCTGAGTCCCCAGAGAATGTGTGCTCACACAATGGAGACCTAGTGGAGGCTTCTGAAACAGTTAATTCATCTTTGGGAGAAAAACCTTGAGTTTCTGAAGAACCATGTTCCATCTCAAATAAATATTTCTTTAGCCGCTGTTCCAGCCTGCATGGTTTTTGAGATTGCAGCTTCAAATGCTACTTCAGGAGTCCTAGGCAGGTAAAATAATCTAGACCATCACCATGGTTCCCAAGCTGAGTAGCAATGACATCACAAGAGGGCTTTGGTCTCCTAGCAACCAACAAAAATCTGGCCCAAAATGTTTCCTTCCCAGTCTGAGAAATGTAACCAGTGAAAATAAAATCTAGACTGCTCACCTACACAGTGTAAGATGCAAAAATCTCATCTCTGCAACAGCATATAAATAAATAAGAAAATAATATCCTCAATCCCTGAAATAAATGTAATTTTCTCCCTCACACCCACACTCTTACTAGACTGGTGAGAGGAGATTAAGGCCTGGTAATTGCAAAATGAAAAAGAAAAAGAACAATGAACGATTTTAAAACCTCTATCACTTTGGCATGTTGGATTGAAAACTGATGCAGTGCAAAACCCATGTGGTAAAAAGTCATGGCCACTGGTTGTCAGGGGCTGGGAAATTAAAAGAACTCTTCAGTAGGTATGGTGTTTCCTGTTATGTGATAGAAATATTTAGGAACTAGAGATAGATGATGATTGTACAACATCATAAACAGATTAACTTCCATTGAATTGTATACTGAAATGTAATTTTATATTATGTGAAACTTACCTTGAAAAATTAAGGAAAAAAATTGAATAAAACTAACTGATTATGTTTCAGAATAAGAAGTTATTTATATGCATATCTCTTCAAAACATTTTTTCGGTCATATCAGAAAAATAAATAATGACTTTATTTGGAATGTCTGTAACTATCTGACAAAAGGTAATGATGAAAGAGATTTTAAACACACGTGATTTCCTTGTAAAGAGAACGCAAAGAGTGAGAGATGTAAAAAGATAAAAAATAAAAATAAAAATAGTAACAACAAGCAAATATTTAAAGAAAAGTAAACATGTATGTGTGTCTAAGCAGGAAATTACATGTATTTGGCTCCACGGGCCAAATCTCTACTTTAGAAAAAGACTTCGTAAGGAGTAATCTTTCTGTCCTGCAAATAATGGTATCATCATCAAACAGGACTTGAATTTATGAAGTAATTTTAGTATCGAGCAAAATAACCACGCCCCATTTACAGTAAACTTTTTTGTGTGTTCATGGTTGAAAGCTGACGTATTAAAATCCTAACTCCTTGGCATTGATACTGTGTCCAGGAGGCAGTATGGCAATCCAGACAATTTGCAATTATAAAGTTGTCTCTCTTGATTAAGTGTTTGCTTGGTTGATGTGAAATATTATTTTCCTGGCTGTAGAGAGTTTTTGATTGGCTTGAGGTTTCTCTGAATGGTTTGACCCTGCCTGCTCTGCAGTTTTGGTGTCAGTTTTATTTGTGAAGCGCTATTTGTACCCTACAACTTAAAGTATAATAATAATAATAATAAATAAAATAAAATAAAGAAATAAAAATAAATCATCCAAAAATAAAATAAAATAAATAAAAATAAAAAAAATATTTTTTTTCTAATCTCAGAGTTTGCTTTTATTTACAAGATCTACATTTTTGTCCCATGAAAATGTTGTTTCAAATGCTGACATTAAATGTTACATTTTTAATTTCGGTTTATAGACATTACTATTTTTTTTGCTTTAGTGGTTATACCATAAAGTTTTTTCTTTTCTTTGTATTAATTTATACAGTCAATTTCATATAAAACGCATGAGGCAAAATTCTCTATTGTGAGTACATCTTGGTTTCAAGTGAAAGAAGCATACAATAATTTGTCTCCAAAGTGACTTTGAAGTAAATATCTAAATAAAACAGTACGGGAATAATCATGTAAGCATGCATCAAGTTCGACAAGTGTAATGACCCCCACCAGAAGCCTGCTCAAATTGTTTGAAAAACAGCCAGGTTACTCTGGCTAGAGCAGAATGTGGGTAGGGAAACAGTTGTAGACAATGAGTTCATAGAGGTAACAGACAGTCCATGTGACTGGCTAGGCTTTCTATAGGTCAGTAGATTTTGCCTAACTTTACCCTGGGCCTTGTTCATGACTGGAAGTGGAATTGGTAAGGCTCTTACTAGCATCTAGCCCGGAGAGGCTAGAAATGCTGCTAAATATCTTAAAATCTAGAGTCTCAGTCCTCTCTTTGAGAAATTAACAGTGATAAACCATCTTTCCAGAAAAAAATTAAAAAAAAACACACACTTTGATTTTATATTTTCTTCTTCTTCTTTTTTGTTATTATCATACTTTAAGTTCTAGTATACATGTGCACAACGTGCAGGTGTGTTACATATGTATACTTGTGCCATGTTGGTGTGCTGCACCCATCAACTCGTCAGCACCCATCAACTCGTCATTTACATCAGGTATAACTCCCAATGCCACCCCTCCCCTCTCCCCCCTCCCCATAATAGGCCCTGGTGTGTGATGTCCCCCTTCCAGAGTCCAAGTGATCTCATTGTTCAATTCCCACCTATGAGTGAGAACATGCGGTGTTTGGTTTTCTGTTCTTGGGATAGTTTGCTGAGAATGATGGTTTCCAGTTGCATCCATGTCCCTACAAAGGACACAAACTCATCCTTTTTTATGGCTGCATAGTATTCCATGGTGTGTATGTACCACATTTTCTAAATCCAGTCTGTCACTGATGGACATTCGGGTTGATTCCAAGTCTTTGCTATTGTGATTTTATATTTTCAATATTACTTAAGTCAGTCTTTGGTTTCTGTAAATCAGAAGAATTTTAAGAACATTTTGTGAAGTTCAGTTGATTCAAGTTATGGTGTGTGTTAATAAAGTGAAGTCAGTTCAGTTAATTTATGATTAGAAAGTAAACCATACATTTCTTTTTCTCCCCTATTCTTTCTCATTACTTTTTAAATATTTCCATAAAACAGTAATATAACAAAATAAAACCCTAGGCAGCCTCTATTTTCGGGGTGCCAATAAAGAAAACGCAATGAATGGCTTTTGGAATAGAACTAAGCTTGACTACAGCAGGAAGGCATATAGAAAAGACATGCACACATGCAGATTGATGCCCTACATTATGCATACACATTGGGCATAATATTTGTCCTAAGGCAAATATTAGATGTGTCTTCTGACATAAAATTTGCTAAGGCATTTTAATAACCAAGCCAAATGAAAATAAAGATTTCAAGGAATATAGTCGGTGTTAGAGAAGTCTTGATTTGTTAAAGTTTTCTTTTTTCTGTTTTCTTTCCTTGTCTTTTCTTTCTGTTCTTTTCTTTTTTCTTTCCTTCCTCACTCTCTCTTTTCTTTTCCTTTTGAGTAGAATTAATACTCAAGTATCTTCTACTGTTTTAAAATTGTATTTGATAGAAGACTTTTATAGTGGGAATCTTTGATCAGAATTACTGATGCTCTGTCATGTTCTAAATTAACCAGAAATAAATGCATTCACAAAAATTTACATTAGCCACTAAGAGAAAATAAAGCAA
The DNA here is from genome assembly GCF_024542745.1 of Macaca thibetana thibetana. Taxonomy (NCBI): domain Eukaryota; kingdom Metazoa; phylum Chordata; class Mammalia; order Primates; family Cercopithecidae; genus Macaca; species Macaca thibetana. The sequence continues at coordinate 2,746,949 of NC_065599.1, read as the reverse complement.
GTGAATGAGGAAACAGCTGTAATAGAAAAATGTATGTGGAAATGTTAAGATGAATCCAAAAAGGAGGGAATTCATACAGTGTAAAATCTTTCATATTTGATTTAAAAATTCATTTGTGAACTTTAGCAGCTAGCAACTACATGGTAGTTAACATTGGCTTGGAGGCTAGGCCCGTCTCACCAATTTACACTTTTCTGCCTGATTTATATTTGCTAAAAGCTGATTAGATTGTGCCCACCAGATTAAGGTGAATCTGCCTTCCCCAGGTCACTGCTTGAAAGATTAATTGTTTTGGGGAAAATATCCAACAGACGCACCCACGGTTAATACCATGTATACTTCAATCAAATGAAGTCGACACTCAGTATTAACCATCACAAATCCACCCCTTGACAACTTCAACCCATACACATCTCCTAAGATCATACCTAATCTCAAGTAAATACAATGATAACATCATAATTACACCTAACACAATACAACTATCTTTACTACAATCAGTAATTCACCAATCCGAAAGCCAAACACTATTATGTGAAGTTAACAATACTCAAATGCTGATTTGTCATCAACAAATCTTATGTCACATGGTAAAGAAAAAGAAAGGATGAAGATATTATTACATGTGTATACACATACAAACTATTTTTTTCACAAAAGTAGGAACTACTTAGGACAATTAAAGTCCTCATTTCTGTAGCTGGTCACGTGGTTGTAACTGGTGTTGATGTCGACCTTCTTCTACCAAGCTTTATGTGTTCTCTTTGCTTTCAGCAAGCACTTCAGTAGGGATTCCTTAATCTCTTTCCTTCCTTCCCTCCTTCCTTCCTTCTTTCCTTCCTTCCTTCCTCTTTTCTTTCCATTCCTTTCTTTTTCATTTCTTTTTTTTCTTTCCTTCTCTTTTCTTTCTATTCTTATTTCTCCTCTTTCTTTCCTTTGTTCCTCTTTTCTTTCTTTCCTTTTGATTTCTCTTTTCTTTTCTTCTTTCATTACTTCCTTTATTCCTCTCTCATTTATTTTCTTTCCTTCTCTTTTCTTTCTATTCTGTTCTTTTCTTTTTTTCTTTCCTTCCTTTGTTCCTCTCTCTTTTACTTTCTTTCCTTTTCTTTCCTTCTCACTTCTGTTCTTTCATTTTCTTCTATCCTTTCTTCCTTCTATTCTTCCTCTGTTTTCTTTCCTTGTCTTTTCTTTCTGTTCTTTTCTTTTTTCTTTCCTTCCTCACTCTCTCTTTTCTTTTCCTTCCTCTTCTCTACTTTCCTTTCCTTTCTTTTCTTTCCTTTCAGTTATTTTCTTTCTCCACTCCCTTCCTCCCTCCTTCCTTCCTTCCTTCCTTCCTTCCTTCCTTCCTTCCTTCCTTCCTTCCTTCCTTCCTTCCTTCCTTCCTTTCTCTTTCTTTCTGTCTTTCTTTCTTTCTTTCTTTCTTTCTTTCTTTCTTTCTTTCTTTCTTTCTTTCTTTCTTTCTTTTCTTTCTTTCCTTCTTTCCTTCTTCCTTTCTTTCTTTCTCTATCTCTCTCTTCCTTTCTCTTTCCTTCCTTCTCTCCCTCCCTCCTCCCTCCCTCCCTCCCTCCCTCCCTGCCTCCTTCCTTCCTTCCTTCCTTCCTTCCTTCCTTCCTTCCTTCCTTCCTTCCTTCCTTCCTTCCTTCCTTCCTTCCTCCTTTTTTTTTCTGGAGTGTAACGCAAAACTTAATTCCTGAAGAGTCTGGATAATTTACAGTCCTGCCAAATTAGGCTGTTATAGTTTTCCACTGACCTTAATCTCAGGGCATTTAAGAACTGTCAGGAACCCTAATGGATCTCCTGTGTTCTATGCTTACTCTTCCATACCTCCATTTTGGAGTAGTAGTCTGATTTTATCTTGATAACCCAGGTGAATCACCACAGCCAACACTCACACACCCTTCTTAGCCTATTGCCTGAATGGTAGGAGTACCCCAAAATGCCAAGGGGGCAATCTTCACTGTCACTTTAATGGAATTGTCATTGTGTCTCCTGGTGGCAGCATTTCTCCCTCTGAAACTAAGACCTCTAAGCCAGGGGAACATAATGTCATGGAAACAGGAAGCAAACATTTTGCTAATGGATCACTAGGGGTAATGATGGGTGAGGACATTTTCACTTCTACCCCTTGATTTCTGTACCCATTAATTCCGGCTACGCAGAAAGCACTATATGACGGACATTGATTCAGAACATACGTTACCTTCTGGAGAACTTTGTCCCAGGTTTGCAAAGTCTTGTCACATAGATGGTATTGTAATTGTAACTTTAAAAGGCCATTTCACCATTCTATTAATCCAGCTGCTTTAGGATGATGGGAAACATGATAAGACCAGTAAATTCCATAAGCAGGTGCCCACTGCCACACTTCTGTATCCATAAGGTGAGTGCCTTGGTCTGAGGGAATGCTGTGTGGAATGCTCTGATGGTGGATGAGGCATTTAGTGAATCCACAGATGATTAGTCTTGGCAGAAGCATTGCATGCAGAATAGGTGAACCCATATCCAGGGTAAGCGCCCTGAGAAATGGTGCCATAACGATAGATCAGTGTTGGTCTCTGTTGCTGGCAAATTGGGCAGTCAGCAGTGGGCATAGCCAGGTCAGCCTTGGTGAGTAAAAGTCCATTTCACTGAAGTCATGCATAATATGCATCCCTGCCATCGTGGCCACTTTGATTATGGGTCCACTGGGCCATCGATGACAGGAGTGGCTCGGGAGAGAGACTGCATGGTATCCAGAGGATGGTTTATTCTACCCATTTGCTTATTGAATTTCTCCTCTTCTGGGGTCACCATTGTTGAGCACTCCCAGGAAATATAAATATCCTTGCAGTTTTTGACCACTCAGAGAGACCCATGTATATGAGTCTCTCTCAAACTACTTTGCCACCTATTTACTGATAATGGTTCTTCCGAGTTCCTAATCATCCAGCCAAACCACTGGCTATGGCCCACGAACAAGTATATCATCGCATGTCTTGACATTTCCCCTTGAAGTTCTGTCCACTGGGAAGATGTGCCTTCACCACTGTCCTTCAGGGATATCTCAGAAAAAAGCTGTAGTATTGCAGCCATTCATTTTTGGGTGGTGGCTGCATATATTGTTCAGAGCCATCTGGAGCCAGGCCATAGACTTCTCTTATTCTGCCAGTTGATCATAGGGAATTATCCATGAGACCATCAGTGCAGGTTGGAGGGGAGAAGGCAGGGTGGCAGGATTGGATACCATGGGCCCTTGAGCCCTTTACACATGTAACATACTTGTGCCTTCAGGACAAGCTTGAGACTGGACACATACATTCCACTTCCATTTGATGATGAACTACTGCTATGGATAACCCACTTTATGGCTAGATGGGTCAGAAAGCACCCAGTTCATGATAGACATATTTCAGTTCACTTGGTGACTTGATGACCTACTGACAAGTGTTCAGTTTCTACCAAACTCAGTAACAGGTCAAGACCTGTCTCTCAAATGGAGACTGGCTATCTGCAGAAGACAGCAGGGCCTTGCTTCAAAACCCTAGAGACCTATGTTGTGATTCACCTGGGGGAACCTGGTATTATACTCCAAAGAGCACCCCTATCTACCACTGACACCTCAATCACCATTAGATCTTCTGAGTCATATGGCCCAAGTGTCAGAAAAGCTTGCCTGGACCTGCTGCAGAACTCTCTCATGTTCTGGACACTACTGAAATCTGGTAGCCTCTTAAGTCACTCAATGAATGGGGGAGAGTAAAAACCCCGCCTAAGGACTGTGTTTTCTCCAATACCCAAAGAAACCCACTAGACATTGTGGCCCATTTTTTTGTTTGTATGAGGGGCCAAATACAGCAAATTATTCTTTCCCTTAAAAGGAATATGTCAACAGGCCCTATACCACTGAACCCCAAGAAATTTTACTGAGGTAGAAGGTCGATGAATCTTAGCCAGATTTCTTTCCTATAATGTGGTATAAACGTGCCTCACCAAGAAGTCCAGTGGGTTTCCTGCTTCTTGCTCACTGGATCAAATCTGCATAATATCATCAATGCAATGGACAATGGACAAGTGTGATATCTTGCAGCAGCCAAAAGCGATCAAGGTCTCTCTGAATAATTTTAACACACAAAGGTAGAGAGTTGGCATACCCCTGAGGTAGGAGAGTAAAGGCATATTGCCGGTATAGTCAGGTGAAGGCAAATTGCTTCTGGTGGGTCTCATGGACAGGAATGAAGAAAAAGGCATTCGCCAAGTCAATGGCTGCATACCAGATACCAGGAGAGATATTAATTTGCTCAAGCAATAAAACCACATTTGGTACAGCAGCTGCAATTCGAGTCACCACACGGTCAAGCTTACGAAAATCTCCTGTCATTCTCCAAGATCCACTTGTCTTCTGCACAGATTAAATAGGAGAGTTGCATTCAGATGTGCTGGCAATGACCAACTCTGTGTCTTTCAAGTCCTTAACGGTGGTACTAATCATTGCAATCTCTCCGGGGCTGTGATATTGTTTTTGATC
>NC_065599.1:2710147-2741945 GCF_024542745.1 Macaca thibetana thibetana | reverse complement strand
TGTGTGTTAATAAAGTGAAGTCAGTTCAGTTAATTTATGATTAGAAAGTAAACCATACATTTCTTTTTCTCCCTATTCTTTCTCATTACTTTTTAAATATTTCCATAAAAAACAGTAATATAACAAAATAAAACCCTAGGCAGCCTCTATTTTCGGGGTGCCAATAAAGAAAACGCAATGAATGGCTTTTGGAATAGAACTAAGCTTGACTACAGCAGGAAGGCATATAGAAAAAGACATGCACACATGCAGATTGATGCCCTACATTATGCATACACATTGGGCATAATATTTGTCCTAAGGCAAATATTAGATGTGTCTTCTGACATAAAATTTGCTAAGGCATTTTAATAACCAAGCCAAATGAAAATAAAGATTTCAAGGATTACAGTCGGTGTTAGAGAAGTCTTGATTTTTAAAGTTTTCTTTTTTCTGTTTTCTTTCCTTGTTTTTCTTTCTGTTCTTTTCTTTTTTCTTTCCTTCCTCACTCTCTCTTTTCTTTTCCTTTTGAGTAGAATTAATACTCAAGTATCTTCTACTGTTTTAAAATTGTATTGATAGAAGACTTTTATAGTGGGAATCTTTGATCAGAATTACTGATGCTCTGTCATGTTCTAAATTAACCAGAAATAAATGCATTTCACAAAAATTTACATTAGCCACTAAGAGAAAATAAAGCAAGTGAATGAGGAAACAGCTGTAATAGAAAAATGTATGTGGAAATGTTAAGATGAATCCAAAAAGGAGGGTAATTCATACAGTGTAAAATCTTTCATATTTGATTTAAAAATTCATTTGTGAACTTTAGCAGCTAGCAACTACATGTAGTTAACATTGGCTTGGAGGCTAGGCCCATCTCACCAATTTACACTTTTTCTGCCTGATTTATATTTGCTAAAAAGCTAATTAGATTGTGCCCACCAGATTAAGGTGAATCTGCCTTCCCCAGGTCACTGCTTGAAAGATTAATTGTTTTGGGGAAAATATCCAACAGACGCACCCACGGTTAATACCATGTATACTTCAATCAAATGAAGTTGACACTCAGTATTAACCATCACAAATCCACCCTTGACAACTTGAACCCATACACATCTCCTAAGATCATACCTAATCTCAAGTAAATACAATGATAACATCATAATTACACCTAACACAATACAACTATCTTTACTACAACAGGAATTCACCAATCCAATAGCCAAACACTATTATGTGAAGTTAACAATACTCAAATGCTGATTTGTCATCAACAAATCTTATGTCAAATGGTAAAGAAAAAGAAAGGATGAAGATATTATTACATGTGTATTCACATACAAACTATTTTTTTCACAAAAGTAGGAACTACTTAGTGTCCTCATTTCTGTAGCACGTGGTTGTAACAGGTTGATGTCGACCTTCTTCTACCTTTATGTCCTTCCCTTTGCTTTCAGCAAGCCTTCAGTAGGGATTCCTTAATCTCTTTCCTTCCTTCCTCCTTCCTTCCTTCCTTCCTTCCTTCCTTCCTTCCTTCCTTCCTTTCCTTTCTTTTTCTTTCTTTTTTTTTCTTTCCTTCTTTTTCTTTCTATCTTATTTCTCCTCTTTCTTTCCTTTGTTCCTCTTTTCATTCTTTCCTTTTCATTTCTTTCTTTTTTCTTTTCTTCTTTCATTACTTCCTTTATTCCTCTCTCATTTATTTTCTTTCCTTCTCTTTTCTTTCTATTCTGTTCTTTTCTTTTTTTCTTTCCTTCCTTTGTTCCTCTCTCTTTTACTTTCTTTCCTTTTCTTTCCTTCTCATTTCTGTTCTTTCATTTTCTTCTTCCTTCCTTCCTTCCTTCCTTCTATTCTTCCTCTGTTTTCTTTCCTTGTCTTTTCTTTCTGTTCTTTTCTTTTTTCTTTCCTTCCTCACTCTCTCTTTTCTTTCTCCTTCTCTTCTCTACTGTTCCTTTCCTTTGATTTCTTTTCTTTCAGTTATTTTCTTTCTCCTCTCCTTCCTCCCTCCTCCTTCACTCCTTCCCTTCCTTCCTTCCTTCCTTTCCTTCCTTCCTTCCTTCCTTCTTTCCTTCTTTCTCTTTCTTTGTCTTTCTTTCTTCTTTCTTTCTTTCTTTCTTTCTTTCTTTCTTTCTTTCTTTCTTTTTCTTTCTTTCCTTCTTTCCTTCTTCTTTTCTTTCTTTCTCTATCTCTCTCTTCCTTTCTCTTTCCTTCCTCTCTCTCCTCTCCCTTCCCTCTTTCCTCCCTGCTGCTTGATTGCTTCCTTCCTTCCTTCCTTCCTTCCTTCCTTCCTTCCTTCCTTCCTTCCTTTTTTTTTTTTTTTTTTTTTTCTGGAGGTGTAACGCAAAACAATTCCTGAAGAGTCTGGATAATTTACAGTCCTGCCAAATTAGGCTGTTATAGTTTTCCACTGACCTTAATCTCAGGGCATTTAAGAACTGTCAGGAACCCTAATGGATCTCCTGTGTTCTATGCTTACTCTTCCATACCTCCATTTTGGAGTAGTAGTCTGATTTTATCTTGATAACCCAGGTGAATCACCACAGCAAACATCACACACCCTTCTTAGCCTATTGCCTGAATGGTAGGAGTACCCCAAAATGCCAGGGGGCAATCTTGCACTGTCAATTTAATGGAAATTGTCATTGTGTCCCTGGTGGCAGCATTTCTCCCTCTGAAACTAAGACCTCTAAGCCAGGGGAACATAATGTCATGGAAACAGGAAGCAAACATTTTGCTAATGGATCACTAGGGGTAATGATGAGTGAGGACATTTTCACTTCTACCACTTGATTTCTGTACCCATTAATTCGGCTACGGCAGAAAGCACTATATGTTACGGACATGATTCAGAACATACGTTACCTTCTGGAGAACTTTGTCCCCAGCTTTACAAAGTCTTGTCACATAGATTGGTATTGTAATTGTAACTTTAAAAGGCCATTTCACCATTCTATTAATCCAGCTGCTTTAGGATGATGGGTAACATGATAAGACCAGTAAATTCCATAAGCAGGTGCCCACTGCCACACTTCTGTATCCATAAGGTGAGTGCCTTGGTCAGAGGGAATGCTGTGTGGAATGCTCTGATGGTGGATGAGGCATTTAGTGAATCTACAGATGATTAGTCTTGGCAGAAGCATTGCATGCAGAATAGGAAACCCATATCCAGGGTAAGCGCCCTGAGAAATGGTGCCATAACGATAGATCAGTGTTGGTCTCTGTTGCTGGCAAATTGGGCACTCAGCAGTGGGCATAGCCAGGTCAGCCTTGGTGAGTAAAAGTCCATTTCACTGAAGTCATGCATAATATGCATCCCTGCCATCGTGGCCATTTTGATTATGGGTCCACTGGGCCATCGATGACAGGAGTGGCTTGGGAGAGAGACTGCATGGTATCCAGAGGATGGTTTATTCTACCCATTTGCTTATTGAATTTCTCTTCTTCTGGGGTCACCATTGTTGAGCACTCACAGGAAATATAAATATCCTTGCAGTTTTTGACCACTAAGAGAGACCCATGTACATAGTCTCTCTCAAACTATTTTGCCACCTATTTACTGATAATGGTTCTTCCGAGTTCCTAATCATCCAGCCAAACCACTGGCTATGGCCATGACAAAGTATATCATTGCATGTCTTGACATTTCCCCTTGAAGTTCCGTCCACTGGGAAGATGTGCCTTCAACACTGTCCTTCAGGGATATCTCAGAAAAAAAGCTGTAGTATTGCAGCCATTCATTTTTGGGTGGTGGGTGCATATATTGTTCAGAGCCATCTGGAGCCAGGCCATAGACTTCTCTTATTCTGCCAGTTGATCATAGGGAACTATCCATGAGACCATCAGTGCAGGTTGGAGGGGAGAAGGCAGGGTGGCAGGATTGGATACCATGGGCCCTTGAGCCCTTTACACATGTAACATACTTGTGCCTTCAGGACAAGCTTGAGACTGGACACATACATTCCACTTCCATTTGATGATGAACTACTGCTATGGATAACCCACTTTATGGCTAGATGGGTCAGAAAGCACCCAGTTCATGATAGACATATTTCAGTTCACTTGGTGACTTGATGACCTACTGACAAGTGTTCAGTTTCTACCAAACTCAGTAACAGGTCAAGACCTGTCTCTCAAATGGAGACTGGCTATCTGCAGAAGACAGCAGGGCCTTGCTTCAAAACCCTAGAGACCTATGTTGTGATTCACCTGGGGGAACCTGGTATTAGACTCCAAAGAGCACCCCTATCTACCACTGACACCTCAATCACCATTAGATCTTCTGAGTCATATGGCCCAAGTGTCAGAAAAGCTTGCCTGGACCTGCTGCAGAACTCTCTCATGTTCTGGACACTACTGAAATCTGGTAGCCTCTTAAGTCACTCAATGAATGGGGGAGAGTAAAAACCCCGCCTAAGGACTGTGTTTTCTCCAATACCCAAAGAAACCCACTAGACATTGTGGCCCATTTTTTTGTTTGTATGAGGGGCCAAATACAGCAAATTATTCTTTCCCTTAAAAGGAATATGTCAACAGGCCCTATACCACTGAACCCCAAGAAATTTTACTGAGGTAGAAGGTCGATGAATCTTAGCCAGATTTCTTTCCTATAATGTGGTATAAACGTGCCTCACCAAGAAGTCCAGTGGGTTTCCTGCTTCTTGCTCACTGGATCAAATCTGCATAATATCATCAATGCAATGGACAATGGACAAGTGTGATATCTTGCAGCAGCCAAAAGCGATCAAGGTCTCTCTGAATAATTTTAACACACACAAGGTAGAGAGTTGGCATACCCCTGAGGTAGGAGAGTAAAGGCATATTGCCGGTATAGTCAGGTGAAGGCAAATTGCTTCTGGTGGGTCTCATGGACAGGAATGAAGAAAAAGGCATTCGCCAAGTCAATGGCTGCATACCAGATACCAGGAGAGATATTAATTTGCTCAAGCAATAAAACCACATTTGGTACAGCAGCTGCAATTCGAGTCACCACACGGTCAAGCTTACGAAAATCTCCTGTCATTCTCCAAGATCCACTTGTCTTCTGCACAGATTAAATAGGAGAGTTGCATTCAGATGTGCTGGCAATGACCAACTCTGTGTCTTTCAAGTCCTTAACGGTGGTACTAATCATTGCAATCTCTCCGGGGCTGTGATATTGTTTTTGATCTACTGTATTTCCAGGTAGAGGCAGCTCAAATGGCTTCCATTTGACTTTCCCCATTATAGTAACTTCACCCTACAGGTCAGGAAGCAAATGTGGGGTTCTGGGAGCAGCTATGTGTGTCTATGGCAATAACGCATTCTGGCACTGGGAAAGGACCTTAGGATGAGTCTATGTACACACTGGATTCTTTGTGAGTCTGACCAAAGTGAAAACTTAATTAATTTCTTGACCTTCATAAAATTCTACTTTCACTGTAAAACCACAATGATGATTTGGGTCTCCTGGAATGAATATCAGCTCAGATCCAGTGTCTTGTAGCCCAAAAAGTCTGATCATTTCCCTTTCTTCAATGCACTGTTACCCTGACTAAAGGCCAGAGAATTACTTCAGGAAAGATGGGAGAAAGATTCACTGCATAAATTGTTGTTAATGGAGTAGGGTCTTCCCTCAAGGGGACCCAGCCTCCCCTTCACTCAAGTGTTTCTGTGTTTTTAAATTGACTGTAGTCTGGAAATAGAGTGAAAGCTGTGGTTATCTGTTTTTATAAATTAGAAGAGTTCTTCATCCATTTGACACCAAAGTTTTCTGTTTCTATAACTTAAGCAGGAACGCAGTAGACTTTCCATCAGTTTCACTTCCTGGAACACCTTGGTTAATTAGCCAGTGCCACAGCTCTACTGATTGCTGTGTTGCCTCTGCTGTCCATTATGGCACCTACGTCCACCTTGCCTTTTATGGTCGTGTGCTGTCACTTGGTTCCTGACTCCTTGGGATTCAATGATCCCTAGTGTATTAAAATGTTGTAGTTTAGTGACTGCAGTCCCAATCTTAGATCTGACACACAGAGAAGAGTAATTACAGAGCTGTTCAAAGATGCAGGTGCTGCTCTCACAAATCTATCTCACAAAGCATTGATCAAGAGTATATCCTCTGGACTCTGTCAGCTGGGATGAGTAGGTCTAAAGTGAACTGATCCACTTCACCATTCTAATCTCCCAAAGCCTTTGGATTTCTTTTTTACATTAAACCAATGGAGAGCAGACATTTACAGAGCTGACTCACAATGGGCCATCTTTGAATCCATATTTTAGCTAAGCAAGCAGATAAACTATTAGAACTTTTTAGCTCCCTGGGCTGCAACTTTAAATGCAGTGTCCCTACTAAGTCAGCCGTTGTCAATAAATTCAGCCTGATACAACCCTGTGTTCCCTGCACTATTATCCCACACCCTTAACATCCATTTGCATGCCTGTTCTCCAGCCTCCTGGATACAGTTCTATAATATACATTATAGAACTCAAAACAGTTGTTTTTGAGTTTACCACAGCTTCTCACGGAGTGCACTCCCAACATCACCTCAAAGATGCTGCCAGAACTTTAGTTTAGTTATAGGCTTAAAACCAAACAGAGATCTTGGAGGTGGCTTTGAGGAGAATCAACAATATCATGTCTGGCAACTGACTCAGGGGAGGCTATCACTGTGGCCTCAGCCAGGGCACGGTTTCTCTCTACAGATAGAGACAGAAAGGCTGAAGGCAGCATGTACCTCTTCCTTCCTGAATGCAGAATAACATTTCAGATTGATGTAATGGAAGTGCCAAAAGACCTGTAACACAACTGTGGATAAAACTTGCCCCGTGCTTATTGTCAAAACACAAAAGTAAGAGGACGGCTGTCGCCCTTCAGGGTGCACAGATCTGGGGGCTCTCAATACCGTGACTGTGACACCCACTTTCGGGCTTTGCATTTTCTGTAATCTCCAAGCTTCTGGGCCCCACTACATTTCCCAGTGTCAGCTGTGGACGCTGCCTGCGGTATGCCTGGCCCAGCTGCTAATTCTCAGTGAGATGGCACTTCTGTTGGCACCTGAAAATTCTTGCTTTGCCACAGCTGGCATGACTGGCTGAGTTTAGTGTTTGGAGCCCACACTTGCTCATATGCCACTTGCCACTCAGCTATGCTTGCCCTTGGCAGGCAAAAAGTCCTGGCTCATAATGGATGCTGAGTGCAGCATGTCAGGCATAGTGAGTAGAACAAACGTAGCAGGCCTGAGAAAAACTCGAGCAAAGGCACCACTGGCCACAGACGTTTTCATCTGGCAAAGTGACTCCCCTAAAATTCTGTAACCAAAGAGGCACAGTTAGTTGTGTTTCAATGCCTTACTTCTCTTAAATCTTGAGATACTGATAATTCAGTGTCCGACATTTTAGTATTTTTAATCTTATTCAGAAAGTATTATATTTCAACATTATTTAGAAATAAAATTTGAAAAATTGGCATTTGCATTGAACCACCTGAATCCCAAGAAAATATTTGCATGGAACCACCTGATCACCTGATTCTCATAATATATATTACTGAAATGTAGGCACTGGGCTTCAGATTAGCACTCTAGCACTCTTTTAGTAGACTACAAAACTTACCAATGGAATACAATTTCTAACCCCTGGGCATTGAGATTTTGTTCTCATATACATTTTTGGGCAGAGGCAGTGTTTTTGTTTTGTTTTGTTTTGTTTTGTTTTGCTGTGCACTGTAAGAGGATGGACAGCATTTCTGGCCCTTTCCACTAAGTGCAATAGTAACATCCTTTTTCCATGGTTGAAATCCCCAAATATCTTTGTTTCTTGTGGAAGCTAAATTGTTGACATAGACTATTCTAGAGAGTTATAAAGAATGAATAAAAAACCACTTTTAACAATTTTGCAGAGGCCATGCAGGATGGTTCACACCTGTAATCCCAGCCCTTTGAGAGGCCAAGTCGGGCGAATCGCCCTCGGTCAGGAGTTCAAGACCAGCCTGGCCAACATGGAGTAATCCTATCTCTACTAAAAATACAATAAATAAATAAATAAATAAACAAACAAATAAAGATGAATAAATAAATAAAATTACCTGGGTAAGCTGACAGTTGCCTCTAATCCCAGTTACCCAGGAGGTTAAGGAAGGAGAATCGATTGAAACTGGGAGGTGAGAATGAGTCAAGATCATGCCACTGCACTCCAGCCTGCATGACAATAGCGAAATTCTGTCTCAAAAGAAAACAAATACACAAATTGTATATGATATCTTATTTTCTCTAACTTTCTGTTTTTCTAATATCCTGTCACTTGTGAAATGAACCAACATGTCCTGCATGTACCCTGGAACTTAATATACAACAAAATTAAACATATTAAATAAAGCTAGAAAGGCTTTATTTTCTTAGAGGTAAGGATATAGTAACTGAAATGTGTGCCACACTTTATTTAAAACTTTTTGTAATTACAAATCAGAGTTGTAACATACTGCACTGAAAAGCAAATAAGTAGTGTAACTCAATTCTTAGTTGATTGAATTTATTTTCTTTTGCTTTTAGAATGGAATCCCACACTGTCTCTCTGGATGAAGTGCAGTGGTGCCATCTTACCGCACTGCAGCACCTTGCTTTCCAAGTTCAAGTGTTTAGTCTTCCTCACCTTCTTGAATAGCTGAAATTACAGGTGTGCACCACCACACTTGATGGGTTTTCATAATATTGGCTACCCTTGTCTCAAACTGCTGGCCTCAAGTACTCTGCCTGTCTTGGCCTTTAAAAGTGCTGGAATTGTAGGTAGGAACCACCAAGCCTGGCCGGCCCTCGACTAAATTTCCAGTTGAGAAGAACATTCATTTTGCAAAACCTGATTTTTTAATACCATATTTTTGATGATTTTCTTTATATGTCTCATAATTAAAAATATATATATGTACATTGTCTATATTGAAATAAATTTATTTCCATTAATACACAATTTAAAGTGTAGATTTATTTAGAAAGTTATTTTTCTGTGGTGGAGAGTTCTCGGGTCTTAGAAATGCTTTAAATACCTCATTTGGAGAACTCATTGCATTTATTGATTCCACTCGGGATTTTTTCTTTCGATTTTCTTTTGTAAGAATATTCAAAATTGTTTCAGGATACAATGAAATGTTTAATTATGTCAAATACACTTAAAGGTATTTTCTTTGAAAGACAACTTTTTCTTAAGCTGTATTTTCTATTAATAATGTGTGATCACTTTTTCTAACTTACTAGGAATCAATTGATGTTTAAATCTTCCCAGCATCAAAAGTTCACCTGCAATATCTAAGAAATAAGGAACTGCTAGCAGAGCAGGCTGTTCTGATCTGTAGCTCACCCACTACTATCACCTCTGATTTTGAGCTATCTGAAGCACCAGCTATTGGCTGGGTAAAGAATCTCAAAAAGATACCAGACTGTTTGACTGAAATGTATTATACAGACAAACAAATAACTATTGAGTGTTAAAATTAAAAAGAGGCTCTTTTCATTAATAATAGTTTTGTTTGAAATTCTATTTTTACAGTTAGTAAAAATTAACTCATGCTTTTTGTTTTGTTTTGTTTTTGATCAACTAGCTTAACATTTTGTAGCCATCAGGTATATAATCAAAACCATTTATGTCAGAGAATATTCATTTTTTAAATAAGATGTGTTTCTTAAATGTTCTCTTATAGCTGTTTTTGCTAATTTACCACACTGGGGTTCATTTAATCACATGGGAAAAATTGTAAGACATTAGAGTAACTAGAAATTAATTTAATGGTACAAAAGTTTATATTTAAAATGTATGCACTAAAAAGATTTTTCTAACTCAAACATTGAAGTTGCTTAATGTTGTTTTAGTTAAATTCCAAGAGAAGTATTATTTTAAAAATAAAAATGTGAAAAGAGATCATCTGAGTGCACGTTATTACTTTTCAATATGTACATCAATTAAACAAAATGGGTAGCAATGTTCAAATCTTACAAAGAACTGAAACTCATAATGAGAGGTAGTGTAAGTAAATAAAAAAACAATAACACAAAATTTCATTCATTTCAAGAGAAATCAGAGAGTTATGAATGTAATTAGCAACAGTATTCTGTACAGATATTTAATTGAAAAATGTGAATTTGTATTAGTTTATGTTTTTCTCTCTGGGAGTATATTTTTTGGCACATTGCTGTAGTTTCTAGCTAAACTCACTGTCTGAAAGGTGAGATCTTTATTTGTCCTGTGGGATTTATGTAGAGAGGAGAGTTTCCTTTTTAGAAACACATATTTTTATTAATTTCTTTAACTATTGTATTGGCAAAGTGAATATATATTTTGAAATGATTTTTTAAAACAAATGCTACTGTTACAAAACATTTAGCCAATCTTTTCTGTGGTTAATATATATTTGTAAATATACAAGAGGGCAGGTAATAAAAATTTTTAACTTGCCACCAATATTGTATTTCTGGTCCAGAGATATTTTTTGAAGTATGTGCTGCTGCTCTTCTTCTTCTTCTTCTTCTTCTTCTTCTTCTTCTTCTTCTTCTTCTTCTTCTTCTTCTTCTTCTTCTTCTTCTTCTTTCTTCTTCCTCTTCTCCTTTTTCTTCTTCTTCTTCAACTTCTTCATCTTCTTCATCTTCTTCATGGTTGGTTGTTTTTACTTAGTCACAGACCCATCAATATATGGAGATCTGTTTATTTCTGTTTTTTTTTTTTTTTCAGCTACATAACAGTTCAATGTGCTCTAATTTATGCCATCCACATCTAAGATGGATGGATGTGTAAGCTGTATTCAGTTTCACAAAATAGAGAAGCATTTCCAGTTCTAACAGGTATTTTAAATACACTCCCTAAGTAACTTTGTCTCACAATTAAATGAATATAAAGCGATCATCACTATTTAATGAGAAAAAAAAGATATTTATGTGAAGATGATAGTTGTTAGGTTTCAGAACAATATTTCTTATAAACTGCTCAATTTAAACTGAGAAAACGCTAATGTTCTATTTATATAAATTTCTGATGACCATGTATCGAATACACTTATTTTAAGTACAAAGGTTTTTTAATCAGTAAACTCACAATGGTTAAAGTTAAGTGTATGCTAGCCCATGAAAATTTAATACTTTACCATATTATATAACTTTTTCAAAGAATACTGTTACAGAAGCAATGCCATTAAAATTGCAGACTTAAGATATCACTAGTTAATGACCTGTATATTGGATCACATTGCTGATGATATAAAAGTTTAAAGTGCTATTTCAAAATTGCTGTGTTAGCCTGATAAAATGAATTTCCCAGCCTGATTAGAAGCACAATGGACAGAATCATCGTTTTTGTAGCATAAGTATATTTCTTCTTCTCTCAGGTTAAGAAACAGTCAGTTACTAAGAATATCTGCCCCCAATTGGATTCTGCCCACACAAAAAAACTTGTGGGACTCAAAGAAGCTGGCCCTACTAGTCACATAAATTGTGTGATCGAGGAACTATATACATAATCTCAGTTATCAGAAACAGTATTTCTAACAACTGAAAACACACGTGGTGAGGTAGACAATGATTGCTCAAAGATGAGAAACAAAAGTGTGAGGTAACTTTTAATTATTTATTTGTTTTTAATATTCTGATACCAGGTACTCTTTCTCTTCCTGACATTACAGTACTTTCATGAGATTTTGTCAGGACTGCATTTCGATGATATGGTTAGAATGTCTGAAATATTATGACTGGCACATTTGTTGTGCTCACTATCTAATAACTTGAAATTTTACTTGACAATGTTTACTATTTTTTCTTTGCTTTCAAAGCACAATGATAAAATCACATTTGTATGACATGGTAAATGCAATTCAGAATTTCAAGAGTAAAAAAATATTTATTTTTAATAAGTGTACTCTCATCTTGTGTGTAAAGTATGCTGTTTTTTTTTTTTTTTTTAGCTTTTATCCTATCTGCGTTATACAAGTTGTGTTTATTTTTAGGATTATCTGGGTATTTTTCTCAAATTAGTTATTTTTCTATTAAAAAAAATGTTTTCCAAGTAATGCGACATGGACTTGTTATCTACATTATTTCACAGTTACAATAAGTCTGCTAAAGTTATAAAATCACCTGCTCGAAAATAAAAAGTGTTTGGTTCATAATAAGACAGCAAAATGTTAGGCTTTATTGGAAGATCACATATTAAATATGTAACAATTAAGTAAGTGAATATACAAAACTTCAATTCTGGAAAATATTTGTAGTCAAAGTGTTTATCATTCCTTTTTTTGCATAGGTATTGATAGATACTAAATAAATAAATTAGAATATTTTAATTGTAGTAAACAGTTCTAAAATTTCTACATTTCTTTTCCTCAGTGGTCAGAAATAATTTGGCTTTCAAAGAGCATCTTGGCACCTATCATATATAGACATATAGACCTATTCCTCCTCCTCCTCCTCCTTCTTCCTCTTCTTCTTTCTTCTTCCTTCTTCCTTCCTTCCCCTTCCTCTTCCCCTTCCCTTGCCCTTCCCCTTCCCCTCCTCCTCATCCTCCTCCTCCTCCTCCTCCTCCTCCTCCTCCTCCTCTCTTCTTTCTTGTTCTTGTTCTTGTTCTTGTTCTTGTTCTTGTTCTTGTTCTTGTTCTTGTTCTTGTTCTTGTTCTTGTTCTTGTTCTTGTTCTTGTTCTTGTTCTTGTTCTTCTCCTTCTCCTTCTCCTTCTCCTTCTTCTTCTTCCTTCTTCTTCTGCCTTTCTAGATCTGGTAGATCACACTATGCAGGCATTACAATCTGGGTAGAGTTCCTTTTACTAGAATCTCCTTATGGGATATCCACTCTTGGCTTGGATGTCCAGTAGCGGTTTGGTTAAAAGCCACTAGTAGACCAAAAGCTAGAATTTAAGTCCTCATCCTGTAGCTGTTTTTTCCCCTAGGGTTTGGAACTTAAAACAGATAGAGATGGAGGATGGTACTGGCAAGAAGCGAATGAGGTAAACAGAATATAACATTGCAATTAAGTTCCCACCATTGTGCTTTGTTGCTTGTGCTTTATGTTGTCTCCGTCGTTCACTGTGGCATACATGTCTGCCTAGTTACTTTTTCTATGGGTGAACGTCGTTAGGACAGGAAGCAGATATTTTTTTATTCCTGTATCAAAAACCTCAGATGCAAACCACAGCATAGAGACATGTTGCATATGCATAAAACAACTGTATTTTGCTTTGTAGCTACAAGGAATTTGTGACATTTGGAGCTTCTGTGTATGCTCTCAATCCTTCAAAAGCTACTCTTAATAGCCATATTTATTGATTGGTAATAATTCTCAATACGTCACATAATTATATCATATAAACTGCAAAAATGCATTATACAGACAAGAAGACACTGAATTCTATCAGAACAAATGAATTAGTTCTCGTACGGTATTTACGGAAGAGGACTGATTTCTTTCTTATCTTATCTACTTGACAAGATTGTAGTCTATTTTATTACCTGTGATGTATATTATTGTTTTTTTATTTCTAGTGATAACTTTTCTGTGTCCTCTTCCTGTGAAATAAACACTAACGCTAAACATTAAAAACAACAAGTTCTTTGAAAACACTATGAAAAATTGCATATTATTTTATTAACTCAGTTTTGGCATAAATTTCATTCAACTACATTCATCATGCTTTTAAAGTTGGATGAGTGCATCACTGCCTTTTTTTTTTTTCACTTATATGTGGCATTTTATTTTATTTTTTTCTTTTTTGTTTTTATTTTTCTTTTTTCTTTTTTTTATTTTTTATTATTATTATACTTTAAGTCCTAGGGTACATGTGCATAATGTGCTGGTTTGTTACATATGTATACTTGTGCCATGTTGCTGTGCTGCACCCATCAACTCGTCAGCACCCATCAACTCATCATTTACATCAGGTATAACTCCCAATGCAATCCCTCCCCCCTCCCTCCTCCCAATGATAGGCCGCGGTGTGTGATGTCCCCCTTCCCGAGTCCAAGTGATCTCATTGTTCAGTTCCCACCTATGAGTGAGAACATGCGGTGTTTGGTTTTCCGTTCTCGCAATAGTTTGCTGAGAATGATGCTTTCCAGCTGCATCCATGTCCCTACAAAGGACACAAACTCATCCTTTTTTATGGCTGCATAGTATTCCGTGGTGTATATGTGCCACATTTTCTTAATCCAATCTGTCACTGATGGACATTTGGGTTGATTCCAAGTCTTTGCTATTGTGAATAGTGCTGCAATAAACATACATGTGCATGTGTCTTTTTAGCAGCATGATTTATAATCCTTTGGATATATACCCAGTAATGGGATGGCTGGGTCATATGGTACTTCTAGTTCTAGATCCTTGAGGAATCGCCATACTGTTTTCCATAATGGTTGGACTAGTTTACAATCCCACCAACAGTGTAAAAGTGTTCCTATTTCTCCACATCCTCTCCAGCGCCTGTGGTTTCCTGACTTTTAATGATCGCCGTTCTAACTGGTGTGAGGTGATATCTCATTGTGGTTTTGATTTGCATTTCTCTGATGGCCAGCATGGCCTCTAGAGTAAAGCTCATCCTCATGATGATGTATTTTCGTATTATCATAAATTTGAAGACAAACTAGCATCAAACAAGACAGAAGATTGAAAAGAGTATAATTATGGTATACTAAGACAACTTCACGTCATCTTTTTGATTTAGCTGCTTTCTGACTAAAGTTCTATGTGCCGAAAATGTTTTGGAAAACTGTTCAGGTAAGTTATGGGTGAATTATCATTTCATTTTCATAAAATCATCTCTACACAAACTAAAAATTTTAAATATATCTTAAAATCCATAATGTATTTGTTGTTAAATATTTAAACAATAGTAATATTATAGTGGTCTTTCCTGTTGATTTCTACTATTCTTATCCCAATAGAAAGAGGTTAAAATTGTCCCAGCAAAGACAGGCCATGTATTCTTTCATCTCTTAAGGTATAATTAACTTCTTATTATAAGAAGATTTATACCCTCTGTATAAACAGAACTTTAAAATATAGTCATCTTTTTGATTTAACAGTTCTCTAATGAAGCAAATCTCAAGCATATCATTTTATTTGTATAAACGTTTCAATGTATCTCTAAACTTTTTCCTTAAAAAGTTGACTATGGTGCTGTCATCACACATAATAAAAATCACTGTATAAGCTTGGGCAACATGGCAAAACCATGTCTCCACAAATAATGCAAAACAATATTCAAGTGTGGTGATTTGAGCCTGTAGTGTCAGCCACTTGGTAAGGTAAAATGCCATTTCATTCACTGACTTTCGGTATTCACGTAAAGTTCCTTCATTAGAGTTTTCAAATTAGATTACTGCATCAATGATGTCTTTTAGTTTCTAGAGTAATATTTTCCGTGAGATTATGTATAATAATCATCGCAAAGATCAGCGTTATTCATCATCAGATAAGCATTTTTTCTTGTCAAATGAACATTTTCATCACTGACAAGAAAGTACCCCTTTCTAGCCCTGAAAGAAAAAATATATATATGATATACTCATAGATACATATATAGTGTATAACTTTATATATGTGTATATGTATACATATGCATATATACGTGCGTGTATATATATATTTTATATATCTGTACATTTTCAAACTTGTAATCATATAGCTATTCAGCCTCATACAAAAGTCACCAGCCACCCTGGGTCTTTCTTTAGATTTGAAACATTCAGTTAGGCCGGGCAATGTCCTTCACACTGGTAGTGTTAGCACTTTGGGGAGCCAAGGCAGGCAGAGTACTTGATTTCAGGAGTTCAAAACCAGCCTGAGCAACTTGGTGATATCTATTAAGATACACAAAGTTAGCTGAGTGTAATGATCTGCACCAGTAGTCCCTGCTACCTGGGACACTGAGGTGAAAACATCTCCTGAGCTGTGATTGTGTTGCTGTACCCCAACCTTAGCAGTGAAGAGAAGCGCTGCCCCTCCCCACCCTTACACACACACACAAAGGGTAATAGCATCTTGATTTTTTAGCTTTGTTATATTCATTTTATCAAAGCCTAATTTGTGGCATGCATGAAAATAAAACACTGTCACACAACTTTTTACTATATACTGTAGTATGTAACTCTTTCTAGTTCCGAAAACAAGCTGCACCCCCTCAGAAGAGTTTACTGTTCTTTCAAGAAGGTGCTTCTTAGATATCTGAGAGGTAGAAGGAACAAGGGATCTTCTGATTTATGGGCTGCCTTGCATTTCACTCATAGCAGCTCCCTTCCCTGTATTAGCATATCACTTAGATTTCTTTTAAATGTCTGTAGTGCACCTGTAATGCGGTGACTCCCCATTATATCTCCCAGTACAAGTTTCCAGATTCCATAGCTAAACTGTAAACCTAGGCTTGTAAATGTAACTTGTTTATGTAATTCTTATTTACCTATTTCAGTTCCATAGCCTTGCGGGTGACTAACGCTCCTTTAATCTTGGTCAACAAGATAATTTCATTTCCCTGATCTACTCAAAACAATTTTTTTTTTTCTGAAATCTAGTCAACATTTCTGTTCTTGTTCATTCAAATTATTATAACACTATGAGTTTCTGTCTTTGAATCTTTCACTCAATAATTCAAGTGCTCATGCATCTGTGTGTGATTGCTTCCAAACTATTGGCACCAGGGACCATGTTTGTGAAAGACAATTGTCTATTGTCTTCACAGGAAAACAAAACAAAGCAAAACAAAAATGTAAGGAATATATGTTTATAATCTGTTTCTTTAATAATCCCTTTCGGTACAAATGTGAAAAATCTGTTAATACTTTAAATGTGGACCCTAACAAGCATCAAAATCTTCTTGGTTCTTTGGAACAGTATATCCAATGAAAGGGACAAATCCACATTGCTGTAAAATGTGATAGAATGTATGCTTTGTTCAGTTTTCAGAGAAAAAAGATGTCATGGAACAGAACCAGAAGACATTAGAGTTGTTTGTGCTCATCCACAAAATGAACTTCTGGTTTCTGTTTACCGTTTTAGTGGTAACAGACAGGTAGTCCAGATGATAACTGGTTTAAAGGAAAATAATATTGACAAAATACAGTGACTGACTTGAAGAAAAATGATTCTTGTTAAATGAATAATTCTGGATATAAAATATCTCACAGATTGTTTTCATCTCTCATCTAAAATAAATTTCAATTTAACGATTGAATATTGAAGAGTTGATAGAAGAAAACCTTATACGTTTTCTACTGTAGACACCTCTTGAAGGAAAAAGTGCCTTCCTCTTTTGTGGCTACAACAGATTTTAACAACCATGTATAGTTTCACAAACAGATTTCATTCTTTAGGCCTAACCATTCTATTTTGTCTCTTTGGAACTTGTTTGGGAGATGGAATGATAAAATATCTTTGAAGATGTTGTATGTTAACTAACATGGATGTCTTCCTTGGCCTTCGTAACTTCTCACCTTCAAGCTGCCTGTATTGTTGTGCACCTTGCTGCCATTTAGATTATGGTTTATTTAGAACATCATACTGTCTGCTATTGACATCTCTCAGAATTGGAATAATTTCTTTTCACCCTTTCTCTCACTCTTAACACACACCTCTTAAAGTAACTACACATAGATCTTAACATTTTTCATAAGACACTGAGACTGGCCTGGTCAAAAGGGTGAAACACGATCTCTACTAAAAATATAAAAATTAGCCAGGCCTTGTGCCAGGTGCCTGTAAAATTAGCTGCTGGGGAGGCTGAGACAGTTGAATTCCTTGAATCTGGGAGGCATAGGTTACAGTGAGCAGAGATCCTGCCATTGCACTGCAGCTTAGGGAAGGGCATGAAACTCCATGTCAAAAAATAAACAAATAAAAACATGTGAGAATTAAACTTACTAGTATCTGTGCGTCTTTTAGTCTATTGACTCTTCTTTAAGTGCAATAAGTATCAGCTGCTGTTATTATTGCTTATCATATATCTTCAATTTACCCACCCCAAACTCTGCTTAATAGTATGAAAGAAAACATCAGAGCAGTAACACAGTCAGACAGTAGTGTCTGTATGGAACCACATGAGCATCAGCGTCAGCATCAGTAATGTTTTCTAATTTACAAGAATTAAGTGACCTTTTACACCCACAGATTCTGCAAACACAGATTTCTCAAAATGGAAACCGTACCTAGTGTAAGCATTTACATTTGCTTCTTATGACAAGTAATTTGTGTTTGGCTTGTAGGATTTCTTTTTAGAAGGTGTCAAATGTGTTTAACCTCTTTCTTCAGTCTTCCTCCTTTTTTTGTAAAATCATTAGCTCTAATTTATATGAATGTGTTGCCTTTTTGGTTTAGTTATTTCGAGGTAAAATATGTATGATATCTGTACCTTATAATATGGTTTTTAATATATGGAAATGTAGAAGAGCATTTATTTATTATATTAATTATTATTTTTCATTCATGCAGTTTGAAATATGAGTTAGTGAAGTGATGAGATAATCACAAAGATTTAGTCTTAACTGACGTACACTTTATTAAGAACTTGAAAATAAAAATGTTTTTGATTGCATATGTAATTTCTAATTCAAGAGTAGAATTATTTTTCTGCCTGAAAGAACATAATTTACTATGATTAGTATACAAATTGCCTCTATATTCCTGATTACCACTGGAATTTACACCAAAAAAAAGTCTGTGTTCCTGCCAGTGACAGGGAAATGGCTTTGGATTTCATTCGTAGTTACTTACAATTGGTTTGGTTGTCTTTTTTTTTTTTTTTTTTTTTTTTTTTAATATTATACTTTAAGTTCTAGGGTACATGTGCACTACATGCAGGTTTGTTACATATGTATACTTGTGCCATGTTGGTGTGCTGCACCCATTAATTCATCATTTACATCAGGTATATCTCCTAATGCACTCCCTCCCCCCTCCCCCCTCCCCACAATAGGACCCAGTGTGTGATGTCCCCCTTCCTGTGTCCAAGTGATCTCATTGTTCAGTTCCCACCTATGAGTGAGAACATGCGGTGTTTGGTTTTCTGTTCTTGTGATAGTTTGCTGAGAATGATGGTTTCCAGCTGTATCCATGTCCCTACAAAGGACACAAACTCATCCTTTTTTATGGCTGCATAGTATTCCATGGTGTATGTATGCCATATTTTCTTAATCCAGTCTGTCAGTGATGGACGTTTGGGTTGATTCCAAGTCTTTGCTATTGTGAATGGTGCTGCAATAAACAAACGTGTGCATGTGTCTTTATAGCAGCGTGATTTATAATTCTTTGGGTACATCCCCAATAAACAAACGTGTGCATGTGTCTTTATAGCAGCGTGATTTATAATTCTTTGGGTACATCCCCAGTAATGGGATGGCTGGGTTGAATGGTATTTCTAGATCTAGATCCTTGAGGAATCACCACACTGTTTTCCACAATGTGAACTAGTTTACAGTCCCATCAACAATGTAAAAGTGTTCCTATTTCTCCATATCCTCTCCAGCACCTGTTATTTCCTGATTTTTTAATTTTTGAGACCAAGTCTTGCTCTGTCCCCCAGCCTGGAGTGTAGTGGTGTGATCTCGGCTCACTGCCAGCTCTACCTCCAAGTTTCATGCTAGTCTCCTGTCTCAGCCTCCCCAATACCTTGGATTACAGGCGCTTGCTGTCAGGCCCAGCCTTTTTTTTTTTTTTTTTTTCTTCTCCAGGATGATCTCCATCTCCTGACCTCGTGGTCCACCTTCCTCAGCCTCCCAGAGTGCTGGGATTACAGGCATGAGCCACCGTGCCTGTCTGGTTTGTTGTCTATTATATTGCTTTATACTTTCCTAATTGGAAAAACATTATTTCAATTTCAAATACACAAAAAACATTTTGGCAATAATTGTGTGAAAATTCTGGTGAAACATAAAGTTCTCTAATCTAAATATGCATTTATTATTTAAAAATTGGCTCTCACTCCAATAATTTTTTTATTATTCTACCTTATCATTCAGCATTAAGCTTTATCTATTCTAAACAAAATCTTACCTTAAAATTGAAAACCTGGATCATTTTTTACACCAGATTTTGTTTCTCATATTGATAATTCCAATAAGTGGGAAGGCCAAGGGAAAAAGAACACTTGAGGCCAGGAATTTGGAACGCAGTTTGGCAAAATATGAAACACCGTCCTAACAAAAAGTTTGTAAAAATTAGAAGGATGTGGTAGCTCAACATCCTAAAGTGCTACCATAAAGTGGTAGCACTTTATGAGGCCAAGTTGGATGTATCACTGTAGTCCTAGAATTTGAGGCCAGCCTGAGTAACATGGCAAGATTCTGTGTCTATGAAAAAGTTAAAATATAAATAAGTTATCAGTTGAGCCTACTGGGCTTTTGGTCTAGAGGCAGCTAATTGGGAGATTGAGGAAGCAGGATGACATGAGTCCAGTAGTTAGAAGCTGCAGTTAGCGATGATGGCACCACTGAATTCATTCTGGCTAGAGCGTTATAGAGTCTGTCTCTTAAAAGGAAAAGTAAAATGACTAGTCTTAAGTTAGTACTAATTGTAAAAGCATAGAATACATTGCAATAACCTGACTTCGCAGCTCTTTCAGCATTGCTTATATTAAAATACGTTAAGATAATGTTATTGAACTAAAAAGTGTTTGATATAAATTTTCAGAGACCTACACACATTTGCATTTTACTTACTTCTTAACTTGACTGTGAAACTAAAGTCGCAGAGCTGTACTAATCAATCTCATATTTGTACTATTTTAGTCCATTTTCATGCACTTATAAAGATGTATGCTAGACTGGGCAATTTATAAGAGGAAGAGGGGTTTATTGACTTAGAGATTTATATGTCCGGCAAGGCAAAGAGGAGCAAGTCACAGATTACACAGTTGGCAGCAAGCAAAGAGAGAGCTTGTGCAGGGAAACGCTGATGTTTAAAGCCATCAGATGTAATGAGACTTATTCACTGTCACAAGAACAGCACACACAAAAAACAAAACACCTGCCCCCATAATCCGATTACTCCCTATCTCATCCCCCCACCACCACATGTGAAAATTCAAGATAAAATTTGGGTGGGGACACAGTCAAATCATATCATTCCAACCTGGCCCCTCTAAAATCTCAAATCCTCACATTTCAAAACCAGTCATGCTTTTCCAATAGTACTTCAATGTCTTAGCTCGTTCAAGCATTAACTCGATAGTCTATAGTCTGATAGTTTATGTGAGACAAGGCAAGTTTTTTCTGCATATGAACCCGTAAAATATAAAGCAAGTTAGTTACTTCCCAGATACAGGTAGGTAGTGGAATTGGGAAAATATAGGCATTCCAACTGTGAGAAATTGACCAGAATAAAGGGGTTATGGGCCCTAAGTACGTCTCAAATCCAACGAGGCATGAAAAACCTAAGGCTCCAGGATGACCTTCTTTAACTTAATGTCTCATATCCAGGTCATGCTGATGCAAGAGGTGGGTTTCCATGGTCTTGTGCAGCTCCTCTCGTGAGACTTTACAGGGCACAGCCTTTCTCCCAACTGCTTTTAGCAGCCTGACGTTGAGTGTCTCTGGGATTTTCTGGGCACCCTTCAAGTTGTCAGTGGATCTATCGTTCTGAGGTCTGGAGGATGAAAACCCTCTTTTCCCAGCCCCACAATCATCATCTATGTCACTACTTGTGTTTTCAGTGCTAGAAATACGGTTGCTGATGACAGGGATCAGGTATAGGTGTCGGATCACCGAATGTATTTGAGAAGCAGCACCAGCGTCTTTGAGCCCCACAAATCTTTTCCTTGACTGGGGTCCAAGGGGGGCAGAAATTCCCACTCAGTAAGTGTTTCACAAGCTGAGATAAGAAAGAAAAACCACTTTCCTTAAAATAGTTACAGAATATAGTATAGTATTAAATTTTCATGTGTTAATCGCAGGCTTAGCTTTAATCATTATGGGTTTACTCATTAAAAACTTCTGCATTTAAAATGAGTGTTTCAATTGATTGCCATTAGAAGTTTGTATAAACAAAACATTAGAGATTTCCCAGTTTTAATTGAGATTGTTCTGACTCATAAAAACTATAACCTTCACGTAAATATCTGCTTTCTTTCCTCAGTAAAGAATGACAATTGCTTTGTCTGTACTCAGAGTTATGTGTGAGATGAAGTCAATGAGACGGTGTGTTTAAAATCATGGCAGAAGTATAAATTCTTCTTTACTTAGTGTAAAACTGAACACCACTTAACACATCAATCCACCTTAGAGGTGGATTGCATGAATGAGAGCACATTGAACTGCAAGTTATGTAGCTACAAACAGAATTAAGCGATTCTTCATCAACTGACACATATGTGACTAAGTACAAAACAAAGTTAACAATATAGTCTATTGTGTGTACTCGTTTGCGTAAAAATAAACAAATACTATATGGATGGATTACTGCAAGGCCAGAGATAACTCTGGAACAGGAATATACAATTAGTGGTCAG
This sequence comes from Macaca thibetana thibetana, assembly GCF_024542745.1. Classification (NCBI taxonomy): domain Eukaryota; kingdom Metazoa; phylum Chordata; class Mammalia; order Primates; family Cercopithecidae; genus Macaca; species Macaca thibetana. The sequence continues at coordinate 2,719,547 of NC_065599.1, read as the reverse complement.
TTAATAATTGCTAGGTCATATTCTCTTATGTATTTGAAAATATACATTAGCCATGAAAAACGGTTAGCTAAAGTGTTTAACAACAGCAGTGCTATTTAAAAAATCTCTTTGCAAATAATATTTACTATGTCAATACAGTCATTAAATAAATTAACCAAAAGGTATATTTAAGAAGCAAACTTTTCCCTCTACATAGATCTCACAACACAAATAAAGACTTGATCCTTTAAGCAGTGAGTTTATCTGGGTACTCCGACAATATGCTAGAAAAAAATACACAGAAAGAAATATATAAATATAATTTCATATTTACGAATTAAAGGTCTCTACAGAATATGTTTGTGATTTATATACTTAACCCTCACATTTCTCTTGAAATGCACTAAATTTTATGTTATTAAGTGTTAATTTGCTTACATGACCTCCCACTTTGAGTTTCAGTTCCGTGTAAGCTTGAAACATTGCTACCCTTTTTGTGGAACGTATCTGGACAGTTAGAAGTAATAAAATGCACTCAAAGTTTCCCTTTCTATATCATGATTTTCAAAACCATATCCTTATTAGAGTTTAACTAAAGAAACATGAAGTAACTTCAATTTGGGGGTTATGAAATTCTTTTTAATGTATGTATTTTAAATATTAACTTTTTATAGCATTCAATTTGGCTCCTCGTTAATGTAACATTTCAGTATTTTTTTTCACGTGTGATTAAAACAACTCACTGTGTTAAGCTGCCAAAAACAACAACAGGATAGCACTAAAGAAATGCATCTTCTTCAAAAAGTTTATATTCTCTCACTAAAACTCTTCTAATTACATACCTGATGGCTACAAAATGTTGGGCTAGTTGTCCAAAAACAAAGGAAAAAATCATGAATAACTTCCTTTTCTAAATGAAAAGAAAGAAAGAAAGAAAAAAAAAACATTTTTAAACCAAACTAAATGAATATTAATGAATACAAGTGGCTTTATAATTTAAGCTTCTCACTAGTTACTGCTTTGTCTATGTCATATGTTACAGTCAAAGAGCCTACTCTGTTTTTTAGATTTTTTACACAGTCTATAGCTGGTGCCACAAGTAGCTCAACACCAGGATTCACTGTATTGGGTGAGCTATAGATTGGAACCACCTGCTCTGCTGGCAGTTCTTACTTCTCATACATTGCAAGTGAACTTTTGATGCAGGGAAGATGACAATATCAATTAATTTTAGGAAGTGAGAGAAAGTAATCACAATATTATTTGTGGAAAACCTAGGTTAAGAAACACCTGTCTTTTCAAAGAAAATACCTTTAAATTTACTTGACATAATTAAACATCTCATTGTATCCTGAAAGAATATAGAATTTTCTTACAAGAAAGACCCTTAGAAAACACCCATTTATATCAAAAAATGTAATCCAGTTTCCAAAGTTATATTTTTAAAGAAATTTGAAAAACCTGAGAGTTTTACACAAAAGAAAAATGACATTCTAAATAGAATAACTTTTTAATTACACACTAATGGAAATACAAAACATTTCCAATGAAAACAATGCATTAAAATTATATTATTTTTCTTGACTTATGAGACATATGAAGAAACTCATAAAACTACGGCATAGAGAATAAAGCTTTGCAAGATGGATATATTTCTCAGCTAGGAATTCAATCAAGGGCCAGGCACACTGGCTCACACTTATAATCCCAGGACTTTCAGATAATGTGGCAGGAAGATTACTTGACATCAGCAGTCTGAGACTAGTCTGGCCAACATGGTGAAACCCCATCAGCTGTGTTGGTGCACAGGTGCAATCTCAGCTAATCCAAAGGCTAAGGCAGATTAATCCCTTGAAGCTGGGAGGCAGGGGGTTGCAACGTGCCAAGATTGCACCACTGCACTCCAGCTGAAGAGACTATGTAAGATTCCATCCGCAAAGTGAAAGGAAATAAATTCAATCAACCCCAAATTGAAATATACTACTTTCCTACTTATTTACTTTTCAGTAGTTTGTGAAAACTCTGATTTGTAGTTATTTTACAAAATGTCTTAAATAAGGTGTGACACACTTTGCAAAGTTAATATAACCGCTACAAAAAGGAATGTTTTTAATTTTTACTTTATTTAACTGTATTTCATATTAATTTCAAGATATATATGTAGGACATGCGTGTTTACTTCACAGGGAAACGTGTGCCGTGGTTGTTCACTGAACCCATCAACCCATCACCTTGGTATTTAGCCCTGTCTAAATTAGCTATTTGTCCTGAAGCTGTTTTTATCCCTGCCCCCTGATAAACCCAGATGTGCCTGGTTCCCCTCCCTGCGTCCATGTGTCTTAGATGTTCAGTTCCCACTCATGAGTGTGAACGTGCTGCGTTTGTTCTTTTGTTTCTGTTTTAGTTTGCTGAGGATGATGGCTAACAGGTTCATTCATGTCTCTTCACGGAACATGATTTTGGTTTTTTTTATGGCTTCATATGATTTTGTGGTGTATTGTGTACCACACTTTCTTCATCCAGTCTGTCACTGAGGGACCTTTGGGTTAACTCCATGTATTTGATAATGTGACTAGAGCCGTAATACACATACGCATGCATGCGTCCTTGTAATGGAATGACTTTTTTTTTGGGGGGGGGTAGGGGGTCTGTACACCCAGTAATGAAATTGCTGAGTCCAGTGGTATTTCTCATTCTAGATACTTGATGAATTGCCGCACACTTTTCCACATTGCCTGTACTAATTTACATTGCGAACAACAGTGTAAAAACATTCCTATAATTTCACTACCTCACTACCATCTGTTGTTTCATGGGTTTTTCGTAAACACCATTTTTACTGGCCCACGATGGTGTCTCATTACAATTCAGATTTCTATTTCCTTCATATTTAGTGATGTTGAGCTTTTTGAGATGAAGATGGAAGACCCGTAACTCTTTTCTTACCCCAATTCGGCCTTTTTATACCGACTCTTAAACGCCCATTTCACCTGTGTTTTTACACTATCCTGCAAAAAGGAAAAGCATTATGGGCTTAATCTATATGATAGAGATAGTCATCAATTTTGCTTCCACAAGACACAAACATATTTGGGTATTTCTTCTGTGTAAAAAGGAGATACAATTCCACTTAATGGAAGAGGTCTGAAATGCTGCTCATCATCCTACAATGCCCAGTCAAAGCTTCTCAGAAAAAGAAATTATATGGGTATAAAATGTCAAAATCCAGGGATCAGAAATTCTGTTCCATGAGTAAGCTTTATAATCTACTGGAAGAGCGCTAACTTGAAGCCCAGTGTCATGAATTACAGAAGCATATTCTCATAGACTATATGTCTATGTAACTAAGAGAGATAGGGTGGTTCAATGAAAATACCAGTCTTTCAACTTTAATTATTAAAAGATTTTGAAATATAATGATTTTCAAATAAGGTTTAAAAGTTTCCAAATTGTAGGAGACTGAATTATAAGTATTTCAAGATCCAATAGAAGAAAAGCATTTAAACCCAACTAGCTATGCTCCTTTTGTCATGGGACTTTGGGGGAGTCACCTGGAAAGTTGAAAAAATGTGTGACCAGTGGTGCCTTTGCGTGAGTTTTACTCAGCCCTGCTAAGCTTGCTCTACCCACTCTTCCTGGGAGGCTGCACTCAGGTTGCCTTATGGGCCAGGATTTAACACCTAGCAGGGGCAAACGTGAGGTAGAGTATCAAGTGGTGCATCAGCAAGTGTGAGGCCCAGCCGCTGTGCACGGCGAGGCCTTCCAGCTGTGGCAAAGCAGGAAATTTTAGGTGCCAACAGAAGTGCCATCTCTCTGAGAAGCAGCAATTGGACCAGGCATACTGGAAGCAACTTCCACAGCTGATACTGGGGAATGCACTGGTTCCCAGAAGTTTGGGGATTCCAGAAATAGCAAAGCCCTAAAGAGGGTGTCACAGCCCTGGCTTTCAGAGACCCTAGGTCTGTGCACCCTTATGGGCCACAGCTATCCTCTTATTTTTGCTTTCACAATGTGATGGGCAACAGACAACTTTTTATCCCTGTGGATGTCACAGTTCTTTCAGCTCCAACATTCAGTGATTCTCAAATAGCTGTTCTCCATCCAGGAACATGCAGACAGACGGACAAGTGGAGAATGAGAAACGTATAGATAAGATTCACTGAGGGACAGAACTCAAATGAGATCCCCATTGGGGGATATTCTGCACTCCACAGGCTGGATGTTCTGATGAGTGTCCAGCTCTCAGCAGAGAGATGACTTTACAGTGGGCAGCTCCTCTACAGGCAAGCTGTCAAGGGTTAGTGTCCAACTCTCAGTAGGAAAGAAATCCTGGACTTGGTAGCTTCTCTATCTAGCTGATCATCTTCTGAGATGTTAAGCTCTCCACAGAGAGAAGACCCTGGAGTGGGTAGGGTAGGTCCTCTTCACACCTAGAGGCCCCAACATCAGCTAAAACTTCAGAAAGAAAAGACCCTCATGTTGGTAGCTCTTCACTCTTGCTGGCCATATGGTTACCTCCCAGCTTTCAACAGAGGCTGTGGTGGGTAGCTCCAGCCCACTGCTGATAGTCCTGACGTCTCCTCAGCTCACAGCAGAGAGATGGCCCTTGAGAGGGGAGCTCCTCTCCACAGCTGGTCATCTGAAAAGTCCTCAAATCTGGTTGAGTCCAGGAATATGATGTGCTTCAAAGGGAAGAAAGTGCTTGCTGAATGGATTATTTGGCAACAACAGGTGCCTTTCAGAAAAGCACCACTGGTTTCCATTCTTGACCAGCAGCCTAGGACCCGGACTTCAGGCTGTCACCAGCTTGAAGGTGGAGCCTTAGTGGGGACCAGCAAATTTATCGCCACGAGCCTGTGATGGGTAACACTGAGTGTCAACTTAACTGCATTGAGTGATACAGAGTATTAGTTTGGCATGTGTCTGTATGAATGTTGCCTAAAAGAGATAAACACTTGAGTCAGTGGGCTGGGGAAGGCAGAAGCACGCCTAATCTGGTGGGCGCAATATGTTAACTTCCAGGGAATATAAAACAGGCAGAAAAAACGTGACTAAGTGAGATGGGTTTAGCCCCGCATCCTACCTCTTTGCCCTGTGCTAGATGCTCCCTGCCCTCACATGTTGGACTCCTATTTGTTCAGTTTTAGAACTCAGACTGGTTCTTGTTGCTCTTTAACTTGCCAAGAGCCTATTATCTGACATTGCAATGGTGTACTTTAGTACTTAATACACTGTGCTAAAGTACTGTGCCTGTAAGAGAACCCTGAGTAATAGAGATTTTGGAACCAGAAGTGGTTCTAGAAAAACAGAATATTAAAAAGGAAGTTCTTTTATTGGTTTTGGAGTTTCTGTGGTTGGCTGATAATTTAATTTGATGTATCAATGCTAAGGACTCTACTCCTAATAATATGGAGAACACTGATAATCCTTGGTGGACACTGTGTATAGAGTTATGCAAAGTAAATGCATTTGAGACTCCTGAGTCATCGATTGTGAGAGGCAAGGAGTTTAGTTACTCTCTTCATAATACCTCTGACCCTAGGTGGAGAACTAAGGATCAAAATAAAGCTGCTTTGTAGCTCTTAAGTCCATGGGCAAAATGATAAGAGGTAATGATGAATTCAGAAATTCTGTCTCCCAGATTTAGAAGCAGGTACCGAGTCCCAAGTCTGCTAATTTTGCCCTGAGTGATAGTCTTATCACCTGTAGGGAAAGAGCCAAAATTCCAGACTCTTATCATGTAAGTGACTGACCTTCAGTGAAAGATGCATGCACATCCTCAAAAGGTGTCTACACTTACAGTGAGGGCATTGATTAAATACAATGGGACCCTGCAACTTGGAATGAGGATGTGTAGGAGGACGCTGACGAAGCAGAGGATACTGAGTGTTTAAACTCTGATGAAGCTTTTTTTTTGCCAAAAACAACAGCTTTCTTATCTCTGAAAAGGCCAACATCGTCTTTCTGATCCATGCTGTCATCAGTCTATCCAACTCAGTCTTAAGAGATAAACCCTGCACTGGGTGAGGCAACAGATACGGCCTTCCCTGAGGCAGTTGCCAGGCAAGATAATATTGGTTCTTCTCAGAAGCCATCCTGAACACCTCCGTTTGTTTCTAGACCGGGCTAGAATGCTGTGGTGGGCTCCTAGAGGTAATACAGAGAGCATGACGTATGAGGTGGTGTGCTACACAGACACACACACCGCACACACACAAAAGTTCGAGTTACCTCATTTATATGAACATCAATCTGGAGAACAGGCATGGGAATAGATATTATGTGTATGGGATTATGTTATGTGAAAGGAACATAGAGCTTATCAGGCTGAATTTACTGATTAGGGCCCATGAGGTAGTGACTGTGTGTTTAATGAGGCAGCTTAGGGATTTACAAAAAATAAAAATAGAAGTTCTAATAGTTAATTTGCTTAATTAGTTGAAATGTGGATTAAAAGATGGCCCTCTGTGAGTGAGCTGGAAATGCCTGGCCTACATTAGCTAAATGGAGAGGAGGAGATACAAAAGCATAGAGAGATTGGGATGCTGAAGTAAACTCATCCTTTAGACTTACTCATCCACTCTGGTAGGGTCCAGAACACATACCCTCATCAATGCCTTGTGATATAGAATTGGGAGGTCAGCACCTGCATGTTTGAATATTCCTATAATTGCTTTTCTCTGGAAACCACAGTAACTCAACTCCAAAATTTAAATACTATGAGAAAAGTTGGATCCCTATGTGACAGGGGCCAAGTGGCAGCATTCAACCATCCAAGGCAATGTGGGCACAGCTAAGGGATAGTGGCAGTCCGAATAATGTGACTTGCGTAGAGCTCTGTTGTTGATTATTTAATCATGTTGTTCATGGAAGTGAAATTGATGGAAAGCCTACTGCATTCACACTTGGAATATACATACAGAAATCCCTGGGTCATAGGGAAAAAGGGCAATTTTGAATGATGAAAACAGTGAAGTACAGACCCCCATCAATTTCCAGGCTAGAGCCAGATTAAAGACCCAGAACCTGCTGAATGAAAGGCAGGCTGGGTTCCCTTGACCAAGAAACCCATTAGGTAAATGACGATTTATGCAGTGAATTTTTACATCATCTTTCCCCAAGGAGACCAGGCTTTTTCCCAAGGTAACTGTGCATTAGGGAAAGCGAAATAATCAGACTTTTCAGAAACTACTGGACTCTAGCTCTGTGCTGATGTGGGTTCCAGGGGACCGAAGATGTTATCGTGGTCCTACAGTTAAAGTAGGAGCTCAGGGAGGTCAGGTAATTAATACAGCTTTAGCTTAGTACGTCAGATTTACAGAGTGTCCAGTGAGTCCTGGAGTCATCCTGTGGTCATTTTCCCAATGCTGAAATGATAACTGGTATAGATATACTGAGCAGCTGTCAGAATCCCACATTTCCCTGACTTGCAGGGTGAGGGCTGTGACAAGAAGGAAGGTCAAATGAAAGCCACTACAGCTGCCCCTACCTAGAAAAATAGTAAATAAGAAACAATATCAAAACTCTGAGAAGATTGCAAAGATGGGTGCCACCATCAATATTTCAAAGATGCCGGGTGGTAATTACTGGCACATCCTCATTCTACTCTCCATTTAGCCTGCGCAGAAGACAGGTGGATCTTGGAGAATGACATTGGAGAATTACAAACAAGGAAACTGTGAATGAACTTGCAGCTGGTGTACTAGATGTGGTTTATTGTTTGAGCAAATGAGCACATCTACTGGTATGTGGTATGTAGCCATTCACTTGGCCAATGGCTTTTCTTTATTCCTGTCTATATGGACCACCAGAGGCAATCTGCCTTCAGCTGGCAAGGCCAGCAACATTCATTCATTATCCTTCCTCTGGGGTATAACAACTCTCTTGTCTCCTGTCATAATCTTATTCAGAGAGACCTGGATTGTTTTCGCTTCTGTAAGATAGCACATTGGTCCATCACATTGATGCAGTTAGACTGATTAGATGAGTGAGCAAGAAGTAGCAAGCACACTTTGAATTATTGGTGGGATTTTTATGTACCAGAGGATGGGAAATACATCTAAAATTTAGGACACCTTGTACCTCGGTAATGTTCCTAGCAGTCCAGTGTTTTGAATCCTTTCAAAATATCTTTTCCAGTGTAAAGAACAAGTTGTTGTCTGAGACCCTCTTCTAACCAAGAAAGAGGCACAATGCCAACTTGTCCTTTCAGATTTTTGAGGAAGCACATTTTTCATTTGAATATGTTCCCTGGCCCACGTACTGAGTGACCCAAAGGGCTGCTTGCTTTCAGGGGCATCCAGATTAGGAAAAAGACCCTGCAACTACTGCAGACTCCAGTGCAAACCCTCTACCTCTTGGGCCATGTGAACTAGCAGATTCAATGCTGCTTGAGGTTTCAGTGGCAGACAGGGATGCTGTTTGGAGACCAGAGCTACAGAACTGTGGCAGCGGTGTCCTGCTTATTAAATCTACTAGTCTTACCATGTTTCCAATTGTGCTGAAGCAGCTGGGTTAATAGAACAGTGAAATGGCTTTTTGAAGTTTCAATTACAATACCAAATATGTGACAATACTTGCCAGTGCTCCCACAGGTGAATACAGCATAGGCCTTTAGGATATTTAAGCAAGACACTGTCATCTTCTGCAGATAACTACTATTCTTTGGAGACACAGCTCTTGACCCATTGCTGGGCTTAGCTAGAAACTGAACATTTGACTATTGGTCATCATGTCATCATGTGGACTACACTGCCTATCATGACCTTGGTGCTTTCTGAAACAACAATGAGTCATAAAGTACGTTGTGGACAGCAGCATTTCATCATCAAATGGATGTGGTATATACAATTACCAGGCTTGAGCGGGTCCTAAGGCACAACGAGTTACATGAGGAAGTGGGTCAAATGCCCACAATTTCTACTCCGGCCACCACACCCTCTCTCTTTCAGCCTGTACCGATGGCCTCATGGGAAGTTTCCCCATGATCAGTTGACAGAGGAAGAGAAGACAGAGTCCTGGTTCACAGATGGCTCTGCACCGATATGCAGCCACTACCCAAAATAGGACAACTGAAGCACTAGAGCCCCTTTCTAGGACACCCCTAGAGGACAGTGGTGAGGAGAAATCTTCCCAGCGGGCAGAATTTTGAGCAGTGAACCTGGTCGCACACCTTTCATTGGAGGAGAAAATGGCCAGATTCTGACTATATAACTGATTCTTGATCCAAAGCCAATGGTTTGGCTGGATGTCAGGCTATAACTTATGAGATGCATAACTATTAGACTATTGGAGAGAAATAATATTTGGGAAAGAGGTAGGATGGGACGGATATTTGTGAGTGGTCAAAAGCTGTGAAAATATTTGTATTCCATGTGAGTCCTCACCAACAAGAGAACTCAGTGGATAAAGAGTTTAATAA